>NC_044196.1:1937890-2174749 GCF_900880675.1 Sparus aurata | reverse complement strand
AGTCGGCCTGTTGACTGATCTTTGTCTCCTGGATATAACAAACGGAGGAAACATTAAAATTCTTAACGTATGTCAGCAGCTCCAGGTGACATTAAACAGCCTCCAGGTGTCACATGACACACAGCAGGACAGGATGCTGCTAACCATTTCTACACCTTTATTCTATATTCTGTATTTGATTGAAACAATTAACGAATGGTTGCATGAACATGTGTGAACTTATTAACATCCTCCACCCAGATAACATTCAGAGGGAAACGATGCACAAGGAAAGATAAAGACACAAATATACACATACTGTCCAATACTCATTAATCAAACATCACATAACTAATGAAATAATAATGATAATACATGTACATGTGTATATACACACACTAACTAATGACTGATGATCTGTCCTCAGTGTTTCAGGGGCCTGAAGCAGTGGAAGCTGCTCTCTGGGTCGCTGACATGTACTGAAACCAGCAGGAGAGCGGAGCTGAAAGGGGTCTGGTCCAACATCAAGCTATCAGAACCTCCAGCATCAGTCTGACTGAGGACAGCTCGTCATATCAACGTCAACCTGTCAGCTGAGCCTAAACATCGTGTCTCACCTTCTCCAGCTTCATAAAGTCCAACATATCTCTGGTCCGCTGTACAAATGTTGGAGGATGAGTGATTGTAGCTGAAGCCAGAGCGAGCATGCAGCTGTCGCTCACAACATGTTGGGACTGGGTGAAGTGAGAGTCCAGATCCAGATCCAGCATATTTTATATGAAAATTTGTTATCAAGTCAGCATTTTTCTTTCAGAAGCTTCCAGATCACTTAAAATGCCATAAAAGTCTTCTTATTGACTGAGACACAGCTCTGTTTATTGATTATAGCTCCTCATGTTTTTATCAATAACACTTTATTTGTAGAATGTGAGCTGAGCCGGGATGAGCCCCGTCCACTGAGCTGTCAGTCTACAAATGTAGCGTCTGTGATTGGGAGGAACCAGAATCCCATAAAAAGAGGTGTGTCTCATCCAACCAGGACTGAGTTTGATTCAAGAGGTCACATGACCTGGAAGCTGCTGAAGAAGCTGCAGCTAATATCTAATTCTACTGTCGTCCTTCTCAGATGTAGTTTGTGAAACAGCTGCAGCTCTTGATACAGTCCAACATCATGGAGACAGTGAGACATTCACTGACATTAAGAAACACAAGAAGACAAGTTAACCTGAGGCCCGACATCAGCCCTCAGCACCTACTGAACAAATATGATGACGTGTGAAATGTTCAAACAGCTTCCAGCAGTCGGCCTGTTGACTGAAGCTCTGTCTCCTGAAAAACATTACAATTCTTAACATAAGTCAACAGCTCCATGTAAATACATGTGAGACAAGTTAAAAGACGACACGTAGCGTAACAGGACGTTGGTCCTGATCACGACACCGTGTTTGTTTCAGTCCTGTCACGTGTCGCCTTTGTAGGAGACGAGAAATGTTTCCAGTTAAACAGAGTTCAGTGGATTCAAACCAACTGGAACTTGTATAAAGAAAATCCTTCTGCTCTCTTCCTCTGTGATATTCAGGGAGATGAAGGTTCAGTCAGTAGTTTGACTGCAGCAGTACTCTGAGTATGTTTCTTCATTACACTTCAGCTCACACAGTAGAAACATCTCTTCCCTTGGTTTGTCATGTATGCAGGCCGTACAGTGTTTTGTCGCCCCCCATGTGCCCAGCTTCTGGGTTATAATGAGCCACCTGGAAAACTGTGAAGGCCCCGCTGGTTCCTCTTATGCTATGCTTTTCTCACTCATGTCTAATTTCCACTGGCACCACAGGGTAGCTGTGAATATCCCCATGCACACACCTAACATGCACCGAGGATGCCTCCACCAAAGCTCCGGGTCGAACCCGGTTCAGGTGGATTATAGACTGCATACAGCATGAATCCACCATTGCCTGATGTATACCCCCTTGAATCCTTACCGGATCCCTGTATTGTTGATATTTTGAAGTTTCATCTTTACTGAATGATTTTCGGTCCCAAATCTCAGTTTTCAGCCTGCTGGGATTCTAATAATGGGTTATGGGCCCAGAAGAAGCCACACGGGTCCGGCCCTGTGGCCCACACCAGGTACTGCTGCTCTTTAACTTCAGGACTTGTTCTGAATGACTCACCTGGTCTAAATGAAGGACAGATCCAAAGATCACTGGTCTGTTTTTAACCTGTCACAAAGATTCACTTCTCCTTTGAGACCTTGTATATGAGCAGTCATGTAGAACCAGTGAGGAAACCTTCAGAACCAGCACGTGTTGTAAACCGGTTCCTCCCTTGGATAACAGCTTCTGCCCTGCAGCTCTAAAGGGGGTTTGCATGTTGGTCACATCACCAGGTCCTGTTTGCCTTCGCCTGCGGCGGACAGGTGTCACCAGGTGTGCTGCGAGGAGAGAAGCATAAATACCTGTCGTAGAGACGCTCTCAGCATCAGACGGTCTTCAGGTGAAGACAGAAGAGAAGCTGAGAGAAGCCAACATGGTCCGACTCAGCCTCATCGTCCTCGGCCGTGAGTATCCTCTCAGATGTAGTGGAGTACATTTATACAGTCCAGTACTCTCTGACTGACTGAGTACATGTACTTAGTTACTCTCCGTGACTCCGTACGTGTCACTGACTGTCTTCCTACAGTCACAATAAAGACCTCTGATGATGTGTTACAGTGTTGTGTTACTGTGTTGTGTTACTGTGTTGTGTTACAGTGCTGTGTTACTGTGCTGTGTTACTGTGTTGTATTACAGTGCTGTGTTACTGTGTTGTGTTACAGTGCTGTGTTACTGTGTTGTGTTACAGTGCTGGCTGCAGCTTGGTGTTTCACTGGAACTACTGGTGAGTTTTTATTCTGCTCAATCATCATCATTATTTACTGTTCTGCTGCTTTTACAGCTTGTTGTTAAATGATCAGTTTATGAGTGTTAATATAAAAACATATTTAATGATAAATATATAATGTAAATGATGATGTGAAGATGTCACAGCCTCACCTGTGTGTGTTCACAGAAGGAGTGCGAGTCAGGAAACATTATAATCACATGCACTTGTCCTGCCGTGAGTCAACACACACTCGTCTTTCTGTCCTCGTCGACTACGTTCAGTTTGTAAACCTAATGAATGAATGAAGTGACGTCCTCACTGTGAGACACTTCTCTCTCCTCCAGGTCGTGGCCAGGTGATAAAGGTGGAGAAGTGTTACAAGGTCAGATCATCATGTGCTAGGGTGACCTACACCAGTGGCTCTGTGAAGTGTGTCAGCAAGGGCTGGGCTCGTATTCTAAAGAAGTAAGACAACATCCACATGATTCATGTTCCGTCTGCTTGAGGGCAACAATAACATGACTATTGTGGGATAAATGTAGAGATGAGCAGTGTGTGGTCCACCTCTGGTTCTGGTTCCTATCACATCTCCTCTCTGTTTCCAGGTGTAACAAGAAGAGGGCCTGTGGGATCTCACGTCGCATCTCCAAGGGTCCATATGCCTGTAAATACAGGTGTGTCAGGAAGCCCCGACAGAGGAGGAGGAGGTGTCACACGACACGTTTTAGGGGTCGTCACTGTCACTCAAGGAGGAGGAGGAGGAGGTGTCACAGGACACGTGCTAGGGGTCGTCACTGTCACTCAAGGAGGAGGAGGAGGAGGAGGAGGAAGTGTCACAGGACACTTTTTAGGGGTCGTCACTGTCACTAGAGGACCTGACTGTAAGTGCACACACACACACACACACACACACACACACACACACACACACACACACACACATTAAAGTAACAACTGTGTGTTATAATTGATGATTTGAAGCAGCAGTGTGTGGTTCTGGTTCTGGTTCTGGTTGTGGAGAAGAAGTCCAAACTGACAGTATTAACATTGAATATTAATGAGTAACAACACAAAGGTGGTTCCATTAGTGAATAAAGGAGCTGTTCTCAGAGGAACATCAGGTCCAGAACAGTGTGTGAAGCTCAGCTCAGCTCAGCTCAGCTCAGCAGAACAGAACCCATCAGAACATGGTTGTTGAACCCAGCTGATAATAATCCTCAGCAGCTGGTTAACACGCACACAGAGACAAAGCTTCAGTCCAAAGTGATGAACTTTATCTTTGAGGGTCCATCAATAATGTTGTGAATGTGACAAACCACCGCTGTGTTTGTGTTCATGTTGTGTTTGTTTCTTCTGCTGTTTCTCATCGCTGCTCGTGTTTCTCTGCAGCTGAGGACCAATCAGCTGAGGCCTTTCAAACTCTGCTGTTCACGGCTGTGGACACAACGCTTTGAAGACCCGTCAGACTGATCGCAGGTCAGATCGGAGCTGAAACTGGAGATCCTCGTCCTCTGTCTGAAGTCGTGTGTTGAAATGATTCAAACGGGTTCAAACTGAAGGATTTGAAGTGAATAAAATCCAAGTTTTCCTCTGACAGCATTTGTTTTGTGTTGACTTTTATTTGTCCCAGTGCAGTTTTTGTTACATTATGGATTATTTAGAAAATAATGTACAACAGAAACAGAAAAGGCTGTTGTTTTTTGAGGAATACACCAACCAACCTCTGGTTATAGTTTATAGATGGTACCTGACTTGGTCCCCTGGAAACCAGTTGTGTCTGAATTCTCACAGTCAGAACTGAAGGCCAGTTAGCAGGTCAGTGCACAGAGGCTCATCCTCAGGAGGCGATTCTGTTCCAGGCATTTCTAATGGAGACTGATTAGATATAATGTTTGCTGGTCAGTTGGAGTGAAAACAGATGCTGTCATCATCTACTCTTATAGCCAGCAGTGTAGCAAGAGGCTAACACACACACGAGTTAGCCTGTACTAATTAACTGATGATTAACGTCATTTAATTTCATTACATGCATGATCATACTCATGAAGTGCAGATGACATGGCTCCATACCTTCATCTTCTGCTCGTTTCTCCTCTTCTTCTTTTCTCTTTTTCCTGAACTGGGCACTGAATGGCTTTGACCTCTTCTAATTTATTTGTTTATTTGACTCTCAGGAATCAACACGTGACCCCAAAGAGTTCAAACTAAACCAATTCACCTCGTTTTCTAATATATTTCACTATTTAACCAAACCCTGAAAAATAAGACATGTGAAACTATGGGCTTTTATAGACAAAATGATGATGACTGAATTGTGCTTAATGTGGAGAGAATTCGAATGTGATTGACTTTATCCCACTAACTGCATTAGTTGTGCAGTAGTAAATGAATCCCCCGCTCCCCCGCCCTCCTTCTTCCACCAACTCTGTCTGAGCAGCAGCAGACGCACCTTTATACAACACAGTCCCCACACGCCAACATGACATCACTGCCTTGACGTGTAAATGAGCAAAACCAGAGGAAATGATGCAAACAAATTAAAAATAATAAGAATAAAAAACATTTTTAATGCTGCCCTGGCTGGCTGCCCATATGAGAAACCGCCCCTGGAAGAAGAGTTAAAGCTGATAATAATGTCAGCAGCTGTAAAGATTGAACGTCTTGTTGTGAATTTAACCATGCTCTGGAGATTATCCTCCCGAGGGTAGAAGCTGCCCCTCCTGAGCCAACGTTAACCATCCACAGCATCCAGCCTGGAGACTGGGTAGTGATCCAGGACCTCAGACGGTAACACTGGCATCGACCCGGTGGACAGGACCAGACCAGGTGCTGCTGACGACGCCCACTGCCGCCCGGATAGCTGACATGGATCCAGGCATCACAGTCTAAGTCTTTTCCGAGCCATGCCGCTGATGAATCAGAATCAATCAGAATCAGATACTTTATTAATCTCCGGGATCATATTTCACAGCCGCTGAACAACAGCTCCTGATGGAGTTCTATGAAGAGGTGAAAGATATCATAAGAAAAAAAGGCATTACCAGTGTCATAATTAAAGAAGGAGAGAAAACCTGGCAGACAATAACAGAGCGGCTTAATGCGTACGTAGTTCAAAACTGTACAATTGATAAACAGTGCTCCACTGGAACTGTCATCATTAGGCTACAATTAAAAATGACCTGGCAGCAAGTTAACATTAAATACAAGAACACTTTGCAGGCTGGTGACTTTAAAGTAGATAACAGTGAACAAATGAGGTGAATAGATGAGGTGTCAGCTGACATGTTGACTGTCTGTATGACTGTAGCAGTTAAATGGCACAGGGGGCGGCCCACCAAGCCAGGATACGACCCCAGCAGAGGAGCTGGTACTCCATTTAAATACAGGGAGGCCAGTGATGGAGGGACAGTAACAGACTCTGTCCCAGCCACAGAAACTGTCCGCTTCATACAAGGTACATACTGCAGTACTACTGCACATGGAACACATCAAATAACTATATTATACTGTCTGACTTTGGATTTCCTTACAGTGTCTGGGAACACAGTTACACTGTTGGAGCCAGCAGAAGATGATCTGGTTAGTACTTTGTATTGAAATCACAGGGTTGGTATGTGCTGTGAAATCTTAATACAAGTTCTCTCAGTACATGTATGTGTATGGCAGGGGAAGGCACATCTGCAGCTGCAGAATGCACTTCTGCAGATGAGGAGACTGTCACTGGACTCCAGCAGGCTTGAGGTGTGTCAGTTTGATGGTAACATCCTGCTTATTTAGTCAATGAAGGATATGAAGTCGGTGATGTGGTGCTAATAGTAAATATATGTGTAACAGGACCCAGATGCTGCACAGTCTCCTAAGCAGCCTGGTAACATTGTGAGTATCGGCTAAAGTAAATCTACATTATGCACAAATCCTGCTGTGCTAATTGACTTTTCATTTCAACTGTCAGAAGACTGTCAGCACCTGGAGAGACAGAGCTGGCATAGCCGGCTGCAGAAAACAATTGAAGGGGGCCATTCCATATTTTCAGGGGGGCAAACTTTTTCCACCTCCATTTTATTTGCTTCAGGCTGAACAATGGCTCTGTGACCACTCCTACAGTGCAGAGAAATAATCTTCCTCTTGCTAAAAAGGGGCAGTTCATCCCAAAATCTAAAAAACAAACAATAGTGTAGTGCTGTGTTCATTTATTCATCTCAAGCATTTATTCAAGAAGACCAGCAACAAGGGTTGTGGCACGCAGATAGCACCATACAGCTTCACTTCTACTGAAACAGAAGCACTGATGTCAACCTGAACACTGAAGTAAACATTCATACTGGGAGAGGTAGCTACAGCAGCTGGGGAGCACAAGGAGCAGAACAAAGCAGTGTTACCCTTCTTTGTGTGAGAGAGGGAGAGACACAAAGGTTTAACCACTGTTAGCAGAGTGGCAGGCGGCGTCTGTGGACTGTGTGGAACCTTCTTCAAACAATGTCCTTCCACTCATTCCTACATTTCCGAGTCAAGTCCTTCTCAAATGCCAACTGGACCAGGTTGGCCTTGCGTTGATGAAGCACGGTTTGGTGATGCTCTGAGAAGACATTTTTAAGAGTGGAAAATGAATTTTCCCAGGATGCAGTGCTTGCTCCCAAAGTCAGTCCATGTTTAAATGCTGTCAAGACGGTCGGCGTTGCTTCCAGCGGCCTCTGGAACTGTTTCAAAATCTGTGAGGATGGAGAGATAAGGTTGGAATCAATATCATGACAATCATAATGATTTCCCAGATAATATAATGCAATACCATGTTGAACAATAAGGTACACAAAATGACAGTAGTTTGAACAATCAAATGAATTCTCATCTCATAGAACCAAATCATGTTGGGTGTGATGTGTGATCTGTGTGACTGCTTGATAAAAAAAACAAGTATTTCCAGACATTTAGACCGTGCTCAAACCAGCATGACAGCACACTGTCAGAGCTGGAGCAAAAAAAATAAAAAGTATGTTTTTCTTCTTCGCCTTTTTCACACGTTGTACTGCTTTCTGTCAGTCAGCATCACACTGATGATCGCCATGGCTCCGGTGCAGCAACAAAATAAAAAGTACGACTTGAAATTCAAACTTTCTGTCTTAAAATATGCAGAGGAAAGCTCGGGAGAAGCAGCCGCTAGATGTTTCTCTGTCGACCCCAAGAGAGTGAGAGATTGGTGATAAAATAAATCAGAGCTTCAGCGTCTGTCTGAGGAGGACAGCAACAGGGCCAGGCTGCCTGCTGGAGGGAGGAAGAAGGCCAACGAGGAGCCTGAGATAAACATGCGGGGATGAGTTATCAGCAAACGGGCACGCCACAAAATGATCAGGGCGAAACATAGTACGCCACTTATCTTCTAAATCTTAATATCTTCAGGTGGGGGAGTCATTCACACAATACAGCATCATCATTATCAGCTTAATCAGTCCAAATGAACACACCTGTAGCAGAACGTCCAGTCCAGCGTCGGTCCAACAGGCGCTTGAGTGTCGCTCCTTTGTAGAGAATGGCAACAGCTGGTTTCCTGCAGAACTTGTACAGCATGTTACACACACTGAAGAAGTCCATCACGGCCTTTTCAGCTGCCAGGGCATGGATGACCACCAAATGCAGCTGATGTTGTTAGGAGGCGCTCAGCTGGTTGGATGGAGAACTATGGATATATTCTCTCTCCCTGTTGGGTCTCTGGTTCTGTCCACTTTTAACGTGTAGAATGATTCACCAACTTCTTTCACAATGTGCTCTCTTACTAAAGCACTCATCACATCTGTTAAGTTATTTTGAATGTCATGACTTGTGTGTGTTGCATTGTGAGGAATAGTTTTTGCTATCTTTGCTAATTCAGCATCTTTCCTTAGTACAAACTCAAATAGAGACAGAAATGGCCCACATCCATCCTCATTCATAGCACCGTATGTGTCATGGTCGCCTCTAAAGCGCAGCTGGTTCACAGCAAGGAGCTCCAGAACATCAATAACTGCAGACAGATGATATCTGTTGCGCTGCAGTTGATCAGCATGAATTAGTGTTGAGATTTCCTTACTTGTGTGAATTTCCTTGTCCCTCCACATGGCCTCACCTGTCAGGTGCTCTTTGGATGCAGCATGCCTGTTTAGTCCCTTTGCACTGAAAGTTTGATCACTGTGTCTGGCTCCCTGAAACATTCTGCATGGGCAGCAGTATGCAGCATCTCATACTTGCCAACACTGGGTTGTGGAAAATAGGGAGATTTTTTTCATCAGTGTATCGGCCCAGGTAAAAAGGTTCCCTCACCAGGTGTGTGTATTAACTGTCATCATTTGTTGCCTGGCCAGAATTCTTAGAACAGTCAATGTTTCCTCTAAGTTCTTTTATAGCAGCTGTGCTCTTGAGTCGGTAACCTAGCAACACTAGGGGGGTCCAGTGGCGTATCCAGGACATTCTTACTGGGGTGGCCAAGATGGGACACACAGCTAGTGTGTGGTGGCCATGGCATAGTGAAGTTTAATGCCACGTACGCAGCCGACCGCGGTTGAGATTTAAAGAACAGAATGTCTCTGTTTAACTGTGGGGTTTGCTGTGTATCAGCAAATAAATAACATTCACTTCGGGCAAAATTGAACCATCCTCTTTAAATTAAATCATGTATGAGAGTACACAACAGCTTCAGGTAACTGTTCATGAATGACACATCTGGACATAACAGAACTTGACATACCGTGCTGTATTTATGTATAATGTACATTTTATTAATGTTCTTCTGTCTTTTACAGCTTTTTTAACTGTTGTTCTTGTGTAGTGATGTTTCAGACAGTTGTAATTGTTTGACTGGAGTGACAAACAACTTGAATGTGAGCCTACTTAGTAAATTCTATCGAATCTATCCAAGCATGACCTCCCATCCTGTGCAGGGGGAGCTGACTGCTCTTCATCACTGCTGCTGTACCGAGGCTGCTGACTGGACCGGGCCTTTCACTGCTGCTGTACCGAGGCTGCTGACTGGACCGGGCCTTTCACTGCTGCTGTACCGAGGCTGCTGACTGGACCGGGCCTTTCACTGCTGCTGTACCGAAGCTGCTGACCAGACCGGGCCTTTCACTGCTGCTGTACTGAAGCTGCTGACCAGACCGGGCCTTTCACTGCTGCTGTACCGAGGCTGCTGACCGGACCGGGCCTTTCACTGCTGCTGTACCGAGGCTGCTGACCAGACCGGGCCTTTCACTGCTGCTGTACCGAGGCTGCTGACCGGACCGGGCCTTTCACTGCTGCTTGTACCGAGGCTGCTGACCGGACCGGGCCTTTCACTGCTGCTGTACCGAGGCTGCTGACCGGACCGGGCCTTTCACTGCTGCTGTACCGAGGCTGCTGACCGACCGGGCCTTCACTGCTGCTGTACCGAAGCTGCTGACCGGACCGGGCCTTTCACTGCTGCTGTACCGAGGCTGCTGACCGGACCGGGCCTTTCACTGCTGCTGTACCGAGGCTGCTGACCGGACCGGGCCTTTCACTGCTGCTGTACCGAGGCTGCTGACCGGACCGGGCCTTTCACTGCTGCTGTACCGAGGCTGCTGACCGGACCGGGCCTTTCACTGCTGCTGTACCGAGGCTGCTGACCGGACCGGGCCTTTCACTGCTGCTGTACTGAAGCTGCTGACCGGACCGGGCCTTTCACTGCTGCTGTACCGAGGCTGCTGACCGGACCGGGCCTTTCACTGCTGCTGTACTGAAGCTGCTGACCGGACCGGGCCTTTCACTGCTGCTGTACCGAGGCTGCTGACTGGACCGGGCCTTTCACTGCTGCTGTACCGAGGCTGCTGACTGGACCGGGCCTTTCACTGCTGCTGTACCGAGGCTGCTGGAATACTAGTGTTCATGGGGCTCTGGAACTCGTTCAATAACAGCTTTGACTCCATTAAAATGCCAAAAAGAATGAAGTTGTCAACAATGTGCCCAATCATATCTGTTTATAGTATCTACAAAGGTTTATTTTTACATGACTACCGACATCTTCGATCACTTTTAATAACACAATTAACACATATTGCATCTCAAGCATTTGTGGCATTTGAATACAATTTGCTCTGCCTCTGCCTATTTAATTGAAGCTTATCTGGCGAAGTTTCAGGAGCAGGACCACACCTCAACAGCGCCAACTTCTGATATTCCTATCAATAACCACCTGACCCTCTCCTCGTCCTCGCTCTCGTATTCTGCGCCCCTCCCCCACCCCATTTCTCTCTCCCTGTTTCTTCTTTTCTTTCCTCTCCTTCGTAGGACCATGAGGTGGTCCGTCGCTGCCCGAGTGTGGCGACGGATTCTCTACAGAGCTTCTCCACAACGCACTCAAAGAGCTCGAAGAACCAAGATTTTCAACGTTTTGTTTTCTCTTTCTTTCATGATAAATCGTTTAAGCTGTCTCGTTGAAGGTGTGGTCCTTGCTAGTGAAACGTCTAAATATGTGAACTGTGAAGATGATCCAAACAAAAAGTGCTTTATTATCTCTAAGAGCAAAAAGTCTTTAAACAGCCCTTAAATCACAGAGCAAATAAATAAATCCCAGCTTGTTCTTGTGTTATAGACTACTTGAATCTAGACTGTCTCACTATATTTCAGACACTGGTTGGTCAAAAATATACATTAGATCCACAAGAGTCCACAAATCTCGCTGTGTCTTCTCTCACACATACTACAAAGGAGAGACATATTCCTTGATAGCAGTTAACAAATAAAGCACGTAGCTATGAACTCAAGGACTAAAACTGACATCTATAGCAACCAACCAATCAATCTTTATTCATCATAGTGTCAAATCACAACAGAAGTTATGTCATGACAAAGGGGTGGGACGAGACTAAAGGCCCCGACACACCGGCCCAACCGTTGGACGTCTGAAGCGTTTGGAGAGACTCGGACGAGGTCGGGAACATTTCTGTTCGGTGTGTACAGCTGCGTCGGAAGCTTTCGGAGCTGCGTGGACGTTGTCTGCTCAGATTCAGCACGCGAAGTCTGAGGAGGAGGGCCGTCGGACGTCTGAGCCGTTGGATCCTCTGATTGGTTGTGTGCCAGCTGAATGGCCGTTCTGATTGGCGGTGTGCTGGCGAATCAGCGTGGTGTGTGGGAGGGGCGGAATACTGTGTGTGCTTTGTTTTTCTATGCACTCCGTTCCGTCATTCCCAGTTTGTATGTTTTGCAGTATTGGCACGAGACAGCTGTTATTGTGTCCGTTTAGGACGAATTAATTTGTGTAAGTTTGGTAATGCCTCGCTGCATGTTTAGTATGCAGCTGTTTTTATTGGAAATAGTTAAGTTTCGTTTTGATCGAAGGTAAAGAGTTGCGTGCACAAGCCTCTCGTTTACAACTCACAACACAAGCGCCACCCGCTTATTGCATCTCGCGCAAGCGCAGAACGTACACGCTACTGTGGCGTAGGCAGAACGTCGAAGCGGTGTGTTCAATGCAACTTTTCTGCTGAACGGGTCAGACAAGAGGCAACAGAGTGGTCGGAGAGTGGTCGGATAAGGCAGCTGGACGTCTGGGCGGTGTGTGGGGGCCTTAACGTAAAGAACCCAAAACCAGACTCGGGGTGGGAACTACCTCTACCAGTTAGGTGGAGGAGGGAGAAAGAGCCAGAGAGACAAAGAGACAGAAACAGGCAGATAAAGACAAACAGGGACAATAATAACAACATATCCTGACAGATAATCTAAATAGAAACATATTACAGACAATAGCAGTATTAGAGCTGGAACTCATTTGTATTAACGGTGACTCAGTCATTATGAAACCATAAATAGAGAATTTACAAAAAAAAAATATCTTTAGCTGTGTGAAAAAGTCTAAGAATTACAGGTCTGAATAGATTCTCATGTACGTGTACGTGCACAAGTATGTATTGCCCTACTTCCTCGTCCGCAGCCAGCCAGCTCCACTTTCACCAAATTCATGACCTGCAAGAAACAGCAAACAGAACTTGTACTCAGTATCATAACTGTTCATTCAACTGAAAAGATATGCAGGTGTTGGAAAATTAAAATCATCAACCTCAAAATCCTCAACAAGGAAATAATCATAATCAAACTTTTTTTCCAATCTGAGACAAAACAAGTTGCATAATAAACTCACAAAGTCAAGACGAAGGTCTCAGATATGATGGACGACTCAGCACCATAGAAGAACTTCTAGCAGGTCAGGAAGTCTCTAATCATCACACAGAATGATTTCAGAAATCATAAAAACTAAACCTTATTATTTCCTACAGGTTTACTTGTATTTTGTGCTAAAATTCAAAGTATCTCAGCTTGATTCTGCATCTCTATTTACAGCTCATTAGTCCACGTGAATGTTTACTGTTGCTATGGCAACACAAATCCACTGATGTTAGCATCTGTTAGCTAGCTTAGCTAAATCATCCCAGGGTTTCCCCTACATGTAATTGACTGTGGCGGCAAAATAAAAGCCGCCACACCTTAAAAATTCAGTGTTTCCCATACATTGATTAATATTTCTGCCTTTCCAGCGCATACCGACGTTTCAGTCAGTCTCTTTTTTTGCATTACCTTTAATGACTTCAGAACTACTAATTCAGGGCTGTATTAGTGAAAATAATGATAATAATCTAAAGCTGTTTTCGGACCTGCAGCAGCGCTTCACGCCCTCGGAGGCTCCTCCACACACACACACACACACACACACGGTGACAGATGGTCGGTCTGTGTGTCGCTCCGAAGCAGCCATGAATAGTTACAAAATGACAAAAATGTTGTCTATGACTGACTGTACGGTGAGTTGAAGAGTATCAGAAACATCTAGTTTGTTATTGTATACTCACCAAAAATCCAATTTCATGTAAAACCGTTGGCATAAATAAATCCAGTGTTAGAGAAAGATAATATTTTACCGTCGTCTTCCACTGCGGTCTTTGATGTTAACTAGCATGTTGGATATTTAGCTTGATAATTAGTTAGATGATTAAAATGGTCACTAAGATCAGAGTCCTGCACGGGTCACCGCATCCGACACGTTTTACGACAGTAGCACGAATAACATTCAATTATTACTATTATTATTTATTACAGACCAATTATATGCGGCGATGCTGGTGACACACTGCTGAACCTCTGTAGCCAATTGGCTGGCCCGATTGGAGGGAATTTAGAGATGGAAAAAAAGCAACAAAAAAAAGCAAAAAAAACAAAAAAAACATAGCGGACCAGACCGGCCCACATTGGATCAACGGCCCACCGGGATGATGCCCGGAATGCCGGATGGCTTACTACTAATGCTAACAACCTTGTTTAGTAGAGTTCTCTCTTTTACCCTCAGAGATTGAAACCAGCAGATAAAGGAAAACGTAATAACAGACTCAATAAAGGAACGATAAAACAAAGTCATCAGGGTGGAGTCAACCTGGAATTTATAGTTTCCTAAGACAAAAGAGACGCTGCTGACTTTTCTTATAGATCGAGTCTGTGTTTTTCTCAAATGTCAGCTTGTTGTCGAGGATAGTGCCTAAATACTTACAGGACTCTACAGTTTCGACTGCCTGACCATCCATCACTGTGATGTCAGGAGAGGGCTGCACGCGTCTAAAATCAATGCACATGTTCTTTGTCTTTAAAATGTTCAAGGATAAAAAAGATTCCTCACACCAATTAAAAAAATAAGTGCTACAGCAGTCATTAGTGTATAGTATGTACAACAGAGGAGAGAGGACACATCCTTGAGGTGAGCCAGTAGATGTTACAGTTAGATCAGAGAATTGACCATTTACTCTCACTCTCTGTGTTCTGCATGTCAGGAAATCCAAAATCCAGCCAACAATACTGCCCTCCAGCCCGAAGATGTTCATCAGTCTCTGGATTAGTAGATGTGGCTGAATAGTATTGAAGGCGGCTGAAAAGTCAACAAACATCAGTCTAACATGATTGGAGGAACTCTCAAGGTGCTTGTAGATGTAGTTTAACAAAGTTATGGTAGCGTCCTGAACCCCCCTCTTGGACCTGTACGCGAACTGCAGTGGATCAATCAGGTGTTCAGTAGCTTTCAGCAGTTCGGCTTTGATCAGTTTCTCAAATGACTTCATAACTAATGAGGTCAGGGCTATAGGCCTGAAGTCATTTATAGATGTGGGATGTTCAGACTTGGCGAAAGGAACTATAGTTGACTGTTTCCACAGATGAGGCACCTTGTGCTGAGACAAGGATCAATTAAAAATATGATTAAAAATAGGACCTAGTTGTTCAGCACAGTTGGAGAGTATTCAACTGCTGATATTATCAGTGCTAGATAAAGTTTTCCTTCACATTCAGAGGGGACTACGACATAACTGAACATTAAATTACCTCTCAATAGACAGATTTCAGTGTTTTTATCCAGCAGTTGACGTTGTCACTGTGACCGTCCTCCTGTTTCATTAACGACTGGACCGGACCGGACCGGACCGGACCAGCAACAGCAGATGCAGCGTGCTCATCTCTCATGGCTCACCTATCAGACCTGCATGACCAAACGTCTGCTGACCAGAAATCAGCTCTCACAGCCTCAGTACGACCATTACTGTGTTAGTTAAAAATGTCAAACTGGCCTTAAATCAGCTGATCAGCTGTCATCATTGATGGCAGCATTTCTCTTGTTTCTTGTGTTGACGAACTTGACAACTACCTATCAGATCTGGGGTGGCCAATAAGTTTTCAGGGGCCTGGGGTGGCCCAGGCCAGTTTAGTCTCAAAGTATTAAAATCCTTCAACATTTCACAATAAAAGCAAAAACAGATGTTCTGTATTAGAGTTTGTTTCTTCTCCTCTCCATCCATCATGTGACGACCCCTCACATTTATCTGGTGACTCTCTGGAGGGGCCCGACCCCGAGGCTGGAGTATTAACTTGTGTCTTCTTCCTGTAAAACTAAATAGGCATAAACAAGTTGGACCTTTAATGTGCCACTGTGTGACCTTTTTGAAGTGAAGCAATTACAAAATATCCAAATTTGAAGTTGTTATTGTGACAAAGCTGTTACATTCTGTTATTAATATATATATATATATACATAAAATCAGATGAACACATCCTCTGCAAAAGACACAGTTGACACGGGTCTTGATCTCCGGTCGTCTGCATGCAACACAGCAGCAGTTCCACTGCTCTATTCCCTCAGCCAACATGTTTTGGTTGACTAATATTTTGAACATCTCAGATTGAATAATTTCTGAAGGAGATTAATATGAGAAAAAGGCAGCAAAGTTCCCATAGCATCAGGTAAGAAAACTGATCGCAGTCGTTGTTGATTGTAATCAAACATTAATGGAATTTAAATTTCCTCCACTTCTTCTCAGACGAAGAAGGCAAACACCGCAATCTCAGCCAGGTCACGTCATGTCTACGGGAAGAGAGAGTGTCCGACTTCATAGCAGCGTTTGTAGCCCCGCCCCTGCTGTCGCCAGCAGATCTCGCTGATGCAGTCAGGCAGCAGGAGGTCAACTTGAACGCGCCTAATGTCACGTGTGATTCCGTCAGCTGAACCAACCAGTGTCAACCAATCACATTGTGTCATCCACCCGTCAATCATTCTGAGTGAGCGGCACAGAGTGAAGACTTCCTGTCAGACAGACGCAGCCGAGTGAACAACTGGGGGGTATTTATGAGAAAGAGGAACCTGGACGACCACAAAGCTGCTATCTGCCATTAAAACCAGTTGACACATTTCACCACAAGGACAAACACGTCACTGTCAGCTCGAGCAGACAGTCGAGAGAAACCTCACAGCTTCAGGTCAGTTTACTGGACTCAAGAGAAAGCTGTCGTTTATGTAGAGCATAAAAAACTAGAACATGAATAATCTTCAGATTAAAGGTCAGTCTGAGATGCAGAAAACGCACCGAGGATCTAAAACCATGAATATTGTTCTGTTGTTGGACTTAAAGGAAGTCTTTGTTCTGGTCATCAGTTCTGATGTGCAGTGTTACATAAACAGGGTGTGTCAACACACAGCTGAAGGGAACACACTGAATGATACTGAAGGATAAAGTCTGTTTAATGTGCAGCTCAACATTTTAGATACAGCAGGTCCAAAAGTCTCAGACCACATTGAAAACCTTGAATACTGTCACATAAACCTGGAAACAGTCACAAAGTTTGAGGATCCAGAAAGTAAATCAAAGCGTCAGAAGTCAAAGAGGATCGTTCTCAGCGTCGGATCAGGACCGAAGTTCTCTAAAGAAACACTTTACAGAAAGTGGATCAGCTGGACACCATCAGAACATCAACACATCAAGCTGAGTTCACTGAGAGACAGAACAGCAACTTCATCACAGAGACAGAACCGACTCAATGAACAACACAGAGTCCAATCAGCAGTCGACCCGTCAAACTAGAAGCTGAGCAGCTCCACAGGAAGAGTTCTGGTGGGAACACCACAGAGACGAGCCAATCAGAGGAGGAGGAGGGCGGGTCTCACAAGAAGAAGCAGCAGGATCCACAAGAACAGAACCTAGAAGGTGAGCAGCTCCACAGGAAGAGTTCTGGTGGGAACGCCACAGAGACGAGCCAATCAGAGGAGGAGGAGGGCGGGTCTCACAAGAAGAAGCAGCAGGATCCACAAGAACAGAACCTAGAAGGTGAGCAGCTCCACAGGAAGAGTTCTGGTGGGAACACCACAGAGACGAGCCAATCAGAGGAGGAGGAGGGCGGGTCTCACAAGAAGAAGCAGCAGGATCCACAAGAACAGAACCTAGAAGGTGAGCAGCTCCACAGGAAGAGTTCTGGCTCCTACGAAGGAAACGTGACTGAAGAAGAAGGAGAACACGTTGGACTCAGAGGTGATGCTCTGTGGTGACAGCAGCCATGACATCATCGTACTCATCAGCCAATCCCTGCTCAGCCTGGGTGGGAGGAGCCATCTCCATGGAGACGGGCAGGTAGTTTCCTGTAGGCAGAGAGAGTGAGATCATTTATCAACAGCTGTCAATCATAGATTGATTGATTGATTGATTGATTGATTGATTGATTGATTGGGGCATAACCTCTAACTGCTGCTCATAATTCTCACTGGCTATAGTAACATGCTGCTGTTAGCATGTAGCTCAGTTAGCTGAATGGGTCTGAATGTGTCCTTTACCTTTAGGTTTCCTGTTGGTGAGCCGTCTCACCTCTAGAACCAGAAGAACCAGTGGAACCAGAGAGAAAAGAGAGGATAGAATAGCAAGAACCATCGACCACACAGGGACAGGAGGAGGAGAGGGAGCTGAAGGAGAGGATGGTGAAGCAGGCGAGGTTGAAGGAGGAGTTGTCGTAGCAGGTTTCTCTAAAATGAACAAAAGATTCTCATCAACAACACAGAAATCAGATGAATTCATTCAGTCATTTCACTGTAGAGAATAAATCAAATGATGGTTCGATATTATACTTCAACAAGATGTCGATGTTTTCCAGCTTTGGTATTAAAGACAAAACTAGTTTAAAACATAAAGACATGTAAAGTTTTATCTGCTACATATGAAACATAGAAATGTTAAACATTGGATGCCAACACTGACTCTGGAGACAGGCTGTCTCTGTCTCTGCTGACATTTTTATTGTAGACTTAAGTTGAACCTGCTGACCTGTGACAGAGATCCAGCTGGGTGGAGACTCTCCATCACTGATGGTGTTACACTTGTAGAGACCTTCATCAGACCTGGAAACATGGCGGATGGTCATGTGACCTGTAGGCTCAGTCCTGATGAAGGAGCCATCTTTATAGAAAGCAGCTGAGAGGTTGGAGGTCTTTGTTGTACAGGTGAGAGTGACATCATCTCCCTCCATCACAGGGAGGACAGGACTCTGCAGGATCACTGCTCCACCTCAACACACAGACAAACATGTTATTCCAGTTGTGTGTTCCTGTTGTGAGTGTGAAGGTGATGACAGGATGCAGGTAGCAGCCTGTCACAGCTACACAACAGATAACCTCATGTTTCTACAGGTTAGATTAGCCTGTTAGCATGTAGCTACTGGTACATTGTACCCAGTGCTGCAGTGACCGGGGACATAAAGTTTGTGGTGTCGTCTCGTCCTCTGCTGCAGTAGAACCGGGTCGTTGCAGGGCGGTTCTGAAGGCTCAGCTTAAAAAGACAGAACACAAACATATCTCCTCTTCATCATCTTCATCACTCTGACAACAGGACAGTATCAGGTGTTTGGTTGTGCTGGTCAAACTGATGAAGATGTTTTCTTCTTTGCTTTGTTTTGTCTGTTTGGTGCGATGCATTGAGCCCTCAGGGCCACCGTAGTGTAACATGCTCATGTGTGTACACAGCTCAGCTCAGCTCTAGTTCAAGTTATAGTCCCACAAGCACAGTTTAAAGAGCTTCACATGGAGATGAAACCCTGAAACACAACTGATGAACAACATGGACACCTGCTCATTTAATGCTGAATCCACAAGAAGCTCCAATCATTCAGAATTTGTCGTCGTGTTTCACAAAGTTTGTCGAGTCTCTCCTCACTCAACAACTCTTAAATCAGTACATTTGTTAAGGGAGTCTGGTGATGTTGTGATCAGTAGAAACAGACAGTGTGTTGACAAACGTGTGCTGCTAACATGGGCAGGTTAAAGTCTGATTTCACAGCATCAAACTCAGCTTGATGGATCCTCTGACTCACACAAGCAGTCTCACTGTCCTGTCCTGTACTCAGCAACACTTCATCACAACAATCTCTCTGGAGAAACATTTGGCACATGGAGCTGATTTATCATCTCTACATGTTGAACATAATGTCAGACTGACAGATGAACAACATGTTGAGGAGGCAGACTCAGTGCTCCACCCAGTGTTGTTGCCTCCTGAAGGTCACCTGTCTGTCTTCTTGTCTTTGTCTCTCTCAGGCTCAGCCAAAGTGAAAAGGTGAAAGACAGACTCAGTGTTCAGACCTGCTGGAGTTACAACAGCCTCATCTTACCAGTGACAGTGATGTTGATGCTGCTACTGGCTGCTCCGCCTGTGGACTCACACCAGTAAACTCCACTGTCAGATGGGAAGATGAAGCTGATGTTACAGTCAGAACCATCTTTTGTTCCCCAGCCAGCTCCACACGGACTCCTGGTGTCTTTACTCGTGTTCCTCGTCACCGTCCATCCATCAGAGCTGTCGTCCTCCTCACACCTCAGAGAGACAGACTCTCCTACAAACAGCTGAGATCTGTGAGGACTGATCTTCAGAGAGGCTGGAGGACGAGACAGAGAGATGTGGTTACAGATGATAATGGTCAGTTTGGACAGAAGTGTCTCTTCTTCCTCTTCCAGTCTCTGTAGACCTTGTTGACCTGCACTGATCTCCTCTGTGTTTCAGGCTCTGAGTCTCCTCATGTTTTAAATGGAACTCTCAGAGTTGGTGTCAAACACACAGCAGATGTGACTTCATGTGTCTCACATGTCAATATTGTTTCTGCACTTTCTCTGTCAGCTGCTGCATGGTGCTGCATGGTGTGCAGTCCTGCTTTCACAATGACATTTTTATAGCAGCACATTTCTCTTTAGCGTCCAGTCTGTGGACATCCAGACAGTCTTCACTCTTTTATTGTATGTGCAAACTATTTCCCTCCATAAACAGCGTCCTGAACACTAACTGTTCTATCAGGGACTAAATAACTCTTCATCAGTCACACAGGAAGTGTTCTCACCTTGGTGTGTGCAGCCGCTCAGCAGTGACGTCACAACTAAAGACAAAAGACACTCCGGTTGGTTTAAGAGGAAACACAGAGGAGGACAGTCGTATCAAAGAAACATCATCAGCTCATGTTGTTTTTAAAGCAACAGTGTGAAAAGTGACGTCCTGTCAGAGTGACATGGACACTAACGTCTGTTCATGTTCCACAAAACAAAGTGTGTGTTTCTTCTTCCAGCTGATGTGTGAGTGTACTTACAGAGCAGACGCAGCAGACGTGTTTCCTCCATCCTAACAGCGACTCATATGACATCTACACTTCATCACTTCATGGTCACATCAGTCAGACCCTCCTCCTTCCTCTCTGACTGACTCTCACCCTGCTGTGGTTTCCTCTCCACTGACTGCAGCTCCACCACAAGAAGAGTCTGTTTAAAAGCAACAAACTCACAACAAACTGCAGCAACACACTGATTTCTAATTTAAAGTTACACCTGACACAGGATGTAGATGACATGAATATGATGCTTTCAATGACAGTTGTGTCTCAGAGTGACGCTCGTCTCTCCACCACTCAGACTCCAGATGTGACCGAGGAGTCCTGACTGTCCTGACTGTCCTCCACTCTCACCTGAACTCAACCATACTCAACATTTATGATCATCACCTGAAGACAGAGAGAGCTTTGTGGACACTGTCAGATCTGAGACATTCTGACATTCAGGGACACTTTTCACTGAAACTGTTAAACTGATGTTTCCTCACTGCACACTGCAGGTGAGCACAAACCTGACAGACGTATAAATCTACACACTTATAAACTGTTAAGATCATTTCTGTCTCTGTTTGATGTCCTGTGGTGAAACATGAGCAGGACCTGGTTCAGCTGAGGTGTTTTCATCAGAAACAGGAAACTGGACGACCACCGAGCTGTTAGCTTCTGTTAGCAGACTCACCACAGACACAAACACACAGGGTGGCATTCAAAGAACAACACACGTCATCATCAACTTAAACTGGCCTGAAACTTTATTATCATCAGAGGAAATCCAATCAGAACAGGACGTGTTGGTAAAGACACAGATGGTTCTGTTTGGACCACAGTGGACCAGCAGAAGGACTCAGTGCAACATGACTACAATAAGTGGAGGTCAAACAGCCAGTCTGAGGGTTTTAAGCTGAAAGGAGGTGACGGAGGCAGAATTAATCTAAATATTACAGCCAAGGATCCAAATCACAGTGAACTGAGACCGAACAGTGTTTTAATGAAGTCCTGTCGTCCTGCTGAGGTGTTCTTATGGATCACACTGCTTCTCTGGCAAAGCCCTCCCTGTCAGGCTCTGATTGGTCGCCTTCATTGGTTCTGTTACTACAAGTCCACAGTCTGAGTTTAGTGAGGTTCTGGTTGTGTCAGATGTTCTGGTGGTGCTGATGCAGCAGTTTATGACCTGTAGTTTCCTGGTAAACACACCGACCTCTTCACAGAAAGTTAGTGAACAGAACGCAGGCCCGCTAACTCCAGAACCACCAGGACATGGAGGCCTCTGTCACATGGAAGTGGGCGTGGTTTCACTGTGGGGAATCAATGGCGACCAGCCAATCAGAGAAGGAGGAGGGCGGGTCTCACAAGAAGAAGCAGCAGGATCCACAAGAACAGAACCTAGAAGGTGAGCAGCTCCACAGGAAGAGTTCTGGTGGGAACACCACAGAGACGAGCCAATCAGAGGAGGAGGAGGGCGGGTCTCACAAGAAGAAGCAGCAGGATCCACAAGAACAGAACCTAGAAGGTGAGCAGCTCCACAGGAAGAGTTCTGGCTCCTACGAAGGAAACGTGACTGAAGAAGAAGGAGAACACGTTGGATCAACTCAGAGGTGATGCTCTGTGGTGACAGCAGCCATGACATCATCGTACTCATCAGCCAATCCCTGCCCAGCCTGGGTGGGAGGAGCCATCTCCATGGAGACAGGCAGGTAGTTTCCTGCAGGCAGAGAGAGTGAGATCATTTATCAACAGCTGATTGATTGATTGATTGATTGATTGATTGATTGATTGATTGATTGGGGCATAACCTCTAACTGCTGCTCATAATTCTCACTGGCTATAGTAACATGCTGCTGTTAGCATGTAGCCCAGTTAGCTGAATGTGTCTGAATGTGTCTAACCTTTAGGTTTCCTGTTGGTGAGCCGTCTCACCTCTAGAACCAGAAGAACCAGTGGAACCAGAGAGAAAAGAGAGGATAGAATAGCAAGAACCATCAACAGGCTGTCTCTGTCTCTGCTGACATTTTTATTGTAGACTTAAGTTGAACCTGCTGACCTGTGACAGAGATCCAGCTGGGTGGAGACTCTCTATGACCCCTGATGTTACACTTGTAGAGTCCTTCATCAGACCTGGAAACATGGTGGATGGTCATGTGACCTGTAGGCTCAGTCCTGATGAAGGAGCCATCTTTATAGAAAGCAGCTGAGAGGTTGGAGGTCTTTGTTGTACAGGTGAGAGTGACATCATCTCCCTCCATCACAGGGAGGACAGGACTCTGCAGGATCACTGCTCCACCTCAACACACAGACAAACTACAGCATTTCATCCACCTACACAGCTTCATCAGCACCGACTGCACAGCCTCATCTTACCAGTGACAGTGATGTTGATGCTGCTACTGGCTGCTCCGCCTGTGGACTCACACCAGTAAACTCCACTGTCCAATGGGACAAAGCTGCTGGAGTTACAGTCAGAACCATCATTTGTTCCCCAGTCTTTACACTGAGTCCTGGTTTCATCACTGGTGTTCCTCCTCACGGTCCGTCCATCAGAGCTGTCGTCCTCCTCACACCTCAGAGAGACAGACTCATATTTAAACAGCTGAGATCTGTGAGGACTGATCTTCAGAGAGGCTGGAGGATGAGACAGAGAGAGTGAGTTACAATATCAGCTAAATCACCAGGTAAAATACATATGCAGTAGTGAGACCTGTAAACACACTTCAACATGTAAAACTGGTGGAGTTAGTCTTTAACAGAAACGTTCTCACTGATGGTCTCTGTTGGTTGGTGTCATTTAGACACATCAGTATTAAATCCAGGCGGTTTCATAACCAGTTAAAAGTTCCTTCAGTACATTTAAACATTCAATGAGAATGAAAATTGGATTCTTGGGATTCACTTCTGTCTTTTTTGTGAGGCGGTTGTTTGTACCACAACGGCAGAAATCTTGTTCATTTGTTTGCAGAACATCAGCATTCACTAGAAAGTATTATCTCAACAGCTGCTGACTGTCAGGTGAGACGTTCACTCACCTGCGTTGGTTTCACAGCAAAGCAGAAGGATCAGTGCTGAGGAGAAACGAGACTCTGGTTGGTTTGAGATTTAACAACGAGATCAGACAGAACTGAGACAGTTGGAGTTGAACTGCACTCAACATTCTGGAAATATCATTCAACCTTTAGATAAACATACTGTGTGATTGTGGATATTAAATGTTCTTTATAAAGTTATTTTAAAGTTAAGTTATATTTAAATTAGATTCTAGCAGCACAGCTGGTTGTCCACTTAGAAACCTGTGATAATAATGTGATATAATGTACAGAAACTTCCAGCTGTTACTTCATTGAAGATGTAAAGCGTTCCTCTGATGGGTTAATGTTTCTCGACCTGAAAAATCCCTTTGACAGCAATCATCTTGATTAAAAACTGTTCCTATGTGTTTCTCTGTAAAACATTCTAAATGTTACTTTGAAATTAAGAAATACAGAAAATCAATGATTGAAAGTTGTTGTGAATAATCAGACGCTGCACTAACTCAGGGAGCCCAGGTGTTTATGATTCTTTTCTCATTTTCATATTGTCGTCCACAACCTGACACATTACACCTTTATTTATTTATGTTATTATTACCTTTACCTTTCAGTGTTTCCCACACATTGACTCATTCGTGGCAGTGCTCCACAGAATCAAGACCGATCGCCACATGTTGTGTTTTGTTTTTTTCTCACACGTCTCACACACAGTCCCGCCCCTCCGTGCACACCGCTGTGTGTCTCCATGGAAACAACATCATACGTTAAAATAAGAACGTGGAAGCTTTGATATTTGGTGCAGACGGCTGGCGAAAGACACGAGTTCACAAAAGTTTCGTATCTGGAGAAACAACCACAGAAACATCAGATGTCTCCATACAGCTGGTCTGCTGTGACCACAGTCTGCAGGAGAGAACACATCACAACCTGATCTCAGACCAGATTTAACCCCTGATGTTCAGTTGAGCTCGTGCTAACACCTCAGACGGGGTGCATGCTAACACTTTTAGCTTTGCAGCTTTGTGTTGTTGTTTCCATATTAAAACTAGTCCACATGTTTGATCACTACGTTAGTCAGTTTGCTTCATCTTCATCTCTTTACCCTCTAGTTTCCCTGCAGTGATCAATAAAGTCTAATAACAGAATCAGTTCAGGGTTATTTACAGTTTTACAGAGTAGATTGTACTTACAGAGCAGCAGAGATGTCCGTCCCATCGTTCTGGACCTGTTGCTGGAATGAAATCAGTCACATCAGTTCAACTCTCCTCCTTCCTCTTTGTTTGTTCCACTGGTGACTGAAGGTTTTTATCTCACCAGTTAAAAATAAATGGATGGGCTGGTTTTTCTTGAGCACAGAGAGTACGAGGAGGGATGGAGCCCAGCACAAAGCAGGAAATGACTGTGTGCTTCAGATGCAGTGTGGTTTGTCTCAGAGGTCCTGAGTGTTTGAAGTGGAGACAGATTCATCTGAAACGAGGACGTCTTCTCCACAGTGGACTTTCACTCTGTAGCAGTGTGAGGACGGCTTCCTCTCTTTTCAGTAGTTCAGATGAAACTTTCCTGGGTGCAACCTGTTTTCCTCTTGTTGTGTTTTGTTGTTGCAGTGCCACAAAAGTCCTGCAGGGGTCAGTAAAGATCAGTTTGAGGCCTGTTAGAAGTTCAATTTAAAGTATGAAGAGTTTTGCACAGAGGACAATGATATAAGGAGAAAACATGAATGTCTACAACTCTGTTCCAGGTACAGATGAATGTGTTGATTCAGAATCAGCAGGCGTCACTCCTGAGCAGCTGCCAGCTTTAGTGTTTTCATACAGTCCAGCATTACAAACCACAATGTGCCTCAAGAGGCTTTACTATCTACACAGCATACAGTGTGTGCTGTCCTCAGTGTGGACATTGTGTCTCCATACTATAGGAGGTCATATGTGTGTTGTACAGATGTTAACATCTGGATAAGGATAGTGATGATTGTTCTATCAGCATTCTCATTCTTCTCATGGTCTCTGTGACCTAGATACTCAAAGCTGCTGTAGATGTGTCTGCAGAACAGATGTCTGATGAACAGAGCCGAGGCTAAGCTAAGATAACTGTTTGTGTAAACCTCATAAGGAGGCCTTCGATCTATCTATGTTTCACTGTGTCTCTGACCTGTTCTTCCTCTTAGTCTTCTGGCTACAGCAGAGAGACTCTGCATCACCTTCTACTCTGTTATTAAACAGAGAACATGTGTTGAAGCACTTCCTCCTGAAGCTGTCAGATATCATGTGGACATTGTGAAGACTGGTTGGGATGATCATGGCAGCACTCTGTGCAGACAGATGTGATGTTGTGTTGCTCCTCCATGATCATGTTCTATAAACTATCTCAACGTAAGTCATCGGTGTCTCTGAGTCTTCTTCATCTCTCCTGCACCTGTTCAACAACAGGTGGAGAGTCGGGCTCATATCTCCAGCTGCTTCTGTCACACTCAACTCAACTCTTTCATCATGTCTTGACCTCACTGTGTGTTTCTGCTCTGTCTCCATCCTCCATCCGTTTGCTCTGATTTGGTAATCCATTCTGACCTTTAGTCTGGATAAAATGCTGCTTCTGGGTGTTTCAGATGTTCAGGCAGAGATCTGGTTGTTCAGGATGTTTGGATCCAGGATGATATAAATATCCTACAGTAGGCTTCACTTCTCACAGGAAGTTACCAAGATGTTCATTACGCTTAAACTCTTCCTGAAAACAGCCAGAAAACCTGCTGTAAATCCACAACTACCAACAAAGCATTTCTCAAAGTCTAGTTTCAGTTCAACATTAGAACCTTTTTGTAAACTTGTTTAAAAAACAGGGGAAACCACGAGAAGAGAGAGGAAACGAGGAGAACATGCACACTTCCCCTTTGATAAGAAGCCATCTCTAGTCACATCCAGTGAGGTCGCCACTTTGTCTTGTTTTCTTTGTCTCCTTTTTCAGACAGCAGGAACAGAACCAGCATGGACGACTGATTCATAGCTCTCGCAGAAACAGTGAAACGGCATGAACAAGGTAAGAGCCACATGGAGAATGACATGAGTCTTGACATGTTGGGAGTAAATAGTGCTGCTCAGCTTGATGAAGGCAACAGGACAGAGATCAGCAGATAACAAGGAGGTTGACAATAACAGCCAAGTTTTCACTGAAGAAATCAGGACTGCTGACTTTGTTTGGGTCACTACTCTACTTCATAAAGAAGACAACCACGGTGAGCAGAGCTCGCTATGTGAAAGGATGCCATCACAACCGGATGAAGAGAAACTAGTTTTTAAATCAGGAGCGTTTTCCTGAAAAGTTTCTGTTCTACAAGTTAAATTCAGCCATTGAAAGTCAGGAAAATGCATTTCCAGCTAATAGCAAGAGTTTTTTTTTTCTTCACCAGTATGAATCCTTGTAATTAGAAGTATTTATTTCAGTAACTAAAGCTCTAGAAAAATACACATTTAATCCTGTTCACATACTAAAAAAACAAAACAGGATGGTACAAACATGTTATTTTATTTCTCCTGTCCACCTGCTTAGAAACGTGATGATAATCAGTTAATGTTGTTTTATTGATGAACATGTGCTGCCTGCCTGTGTGGACCTACCTGTCCTGTCAGCTGTAGCAGTCATGGCCTCTCTGAGGACAAAGACCTCAAACTAACTCTGCTCCTGTGTGTCCTGGTGACAGGTGAGGAGACCTGCTGGCTGCTGACACCTGCTGGTTCACATTGGAACTGAGTCCGGTCTGCACAGGAGCTGTTTGAGGCTCCTCAGGTAGCAGCACACGTAACGCGTCACTGCATTCATCAGTCATCCTTCAGTCAAGACTCACTTTGATTTTCATGATATATTTCTGTCCTTTGTTAATGAATAATCTACTCATGGAGTTTGGTTTTCACTTGTTGTGTGGAAGCTTTCAGGTGTGTTTAAACTGTCATATTGTCTCTCTGTCAAAGCCACAGAGCTCTCAGTTCTCACAGGAAGTGAGCTGGTTTAGGTGCACTGACTGAAGCTTGGTGTGAAATGTTAAACTCACATCCGTCAGTGACACAATGGGACAAACATCAACACAATGGCTGCTCGGTGAGTACAATCTGATGAGCAAAGTATGATGGAAAGGTCGGATTAGGATGAACTGACATTTAAAAATCAATAAATGTTGACTGATAAAATAAAAGAAGAAGAGAAAGGAGATGTTTAGCAGTTGAATCGATTTAGAAGGTGGTTTCCATTTCAGAGCAGGAAGTAACATCATCTTAACTCGGCTGTGATATTCTGATAACTGAACCCTCGATGATGACTGATATCAGATCAATAATGACCTGAGATCCCAGAGCATCAGAATCTGACCAGCTTCTCTCCAGCAGGAGCTTTAATGACCTTATAATCATGCGCTTCTTCATCAAGTATCAATAAGTGAAAGGTAAGGAGCACGTGGAGCACGAGGCTCTGCAGAAACATGTATTTAACATGTACAGGTGTGATGTTAGTATCCACACACACATACACTTCATCTCCTCGTTGGATGGCTCTCTGTGTCTCTGTGTGAAATCTAAAACCTCACACCAACATGTCTCTCCTCCCTTCAGGTCTGACCATGATGCTTTGCTGCATGGCCACCCGAGGTTAGTGAATGTCGCCTCTGACAGCAACCGCCTGCTAACTAATGAGAGGAAAGTTACAGAGAAAACTCCTCTTTCAACCAAATCATGACTTCTGAAGGAAAACAGTTCTTACTGGAGGTGTAATGATCGTCTCTTGATACCTGAACTTTGTACCGACACTCTGTATGTTAAACTACTGATGAGCTGTTGTTTATTGATCCTGGATGCTAAAATCTGTTAGTTTCATGCAGGTGTATGAAGTAACCAGGTCCTGTTTCTAATGAGTGAAAGATGTGGCATCAGATCGGTGCATCGACTGTCGTACTTCCTGATACTTATTCCAGCAGTTTAGGGATCATCAGAGGTGTTCCAACATGTTAGACAAACTGTAGAAACTATGGAGCTCCAACAGTCTGCAAACAAGAAACATGTTCATGTTGTTTTAAACGTCACGCTGCCTCTCAGCTCGACATTCAGTTCTGATGTTAATAAAATCATTTCCCTCCAGCCTCTCTGAAGATCAGTCCTCACAGATCTCAGCTGTTTAAAGGACAGTCCATCTCTCTGAGGTGTGAGGAGGACGACAGCTCTGATGGATGGACGGTGACGAGGAACAAGACTGAAGGAAAGGTGTCTCAGTGTGGAGATTACTGGGGAGAACCAGCTGCTTCTTCATGTACCATCAGCTACATCGTCCCCTGGGACAGTGGAGTTTACTGGTGTGAGTCCACAGACGGAGCAGCCAGTACCAGCATCAACATCACTGTCACTGGTAAGATGAGGAAGAGGAGTTGCCCCTGAATTCAACCAGCCCCTCACCGGGTCAGATACAGCAGCCTGGTCAGCAGCTCCATCCCTCTCAGTGTTGTGATGACTCCTCTAGTCCCACTTCTTGAAGCGCCCTGTAGTGCAAGTAACAAGAAAGGCTTCATGTCCCCTCAGAGTTGCCGTAGACAAGAGTTGTTGTTAATATGTGGGGAGAGGAAATGTGAACCCAGGACACGGTTAAACTTGTGACAGCAGTGCTACTTTTCCTGCTGTTTCTCCCAGTCATGACGTTTTTATACACAGTTTTCGTAGCTTAGCCTCCTCGGCTAGTTGGCCAACGTTGTTTTATGCACATGAGGCTGAACAAAGCTAAATTACAGACATGTGGTGCTGAGACGAGGCTTTTAAACCTGACACAGGATGTATGTCGGTGGTAACTGGAGATAGGGTTAGCAGCGGCCACTACAGTGGTGCGCTAATTCACAACTGCTGCCTTACAACAACATTGAGGGGACATACTGCCTCAGTGTCATATGACATTTGGCAGACATCGCTCAAACCTAGTGAGAACATACACAAAGTAACTGATATCACGTACGTTACATCCTTATTTCAACCCAAAGTGCATAAAGCTAACATTAATAACAGTCTAAAGTCATGATGTGTCATAATGTGTGAAGTGCTTGTCAGCACAAAGTCAGACTGGACGTTGTATATTATGTATTATTGCTTACTGACTGGAGGAAGTAGGGCATCAGAGTTTGAAGCTTAACCTCCAGATTCCACCAGGCCCGTCTCTGCTGCGTTTCAATGGCGTTACAGTCGCCAAAGCTGATTACAGTCGTTCAAGACAAAACACAGAGCTGACTGAGTCGGACAGGAAGTTACACATAGAAGAAAAGACTTAATGCAGCCAGTTAATTTCAAAATAAGATACTAAATGAATAACATGTTTGTCTGTGTGTTGAGGTGGAGCAGTGATCCTGCAGAGTCCTGTCCTCCCTGTGATGGAGGGAGATGATGTCACTCTCACCTGTACAACAGAGACCTCCAACCTCTCAGCTGCTTTCTATAAAGATGGCTCCTTCATCAGGACTGAGCCTACAGGTCACATGACCATCCACCATGTTTCCAGGTCTGATGAAGGACTCTACAAGTGTAACACCATCAGTGATGGAGAGTCTCCACCCAGCTGGATCTCTGTCACAGGTCAGGAGGTTCCCTGTAGACCCGTTTCCACCCAGCAGTCCGCTTCAGTTCAGTTCAGTTCAGTTCAGTTCTTTACAAAACTGTTTGAGTTCTGTTTTTTCATCACAGAAGGTTCAAAAAGTTATTTACTTACATTTACATTTAAGGCATTTAGCAGCATAGTCATGGAATTGGGGTTGATGACACACACTGGGCCCTGGTAGTCACCCGGCTCCATAATATAACTGGCAAAAATACAAGAATTTCATGCATCGGCCTACAATGGGAAAATGGTTCAATCTGGTGAAATACATCAAAAATGTCAAATATAACTACTTTTCTTCAAAATGGCATGCTGACATTACAGAATGCATGGTTTTATACTGTAATGGCAGTGAGATTAAAAAATGTGGTTTTAATGGAAGTCAATGGGGCATTTTTGGCCACGAAGGTGGTTAGAGGGAGTATTTGTTACTACATAAAATATACTAATGCAATCAAATCAATTTTGTTGGTAATCTTTGATATATCAAAGACTCTAATCACCACCAAAGCCCCATCAGCCTACTACTTAATATATGGAAAATAATACATTTTTTGTGGGTTTTTCATAGATAATTATAATATAACTGGCATTTAAAGGGTTAAAATCCTGAAAATTAATGAATATTTGATTATTTTGATCAGGTATGTATGAGTATTTTATGGCAGATTTTGTGTGTGTACATTTTTGCCACGAAGGTGGTTAGAGGAAGTTTTTTTAAGGAGGGCACAAGGGTTAATTAAGTTTAGTTTAACAGGCGCACAGATGAAAACAATCACCACGCCGGAGGTAATTAAAAAAGCATCTTCAGGGAACAATCAAACTGAACTGGGGGATTTTACAAGTGAAATAAAATTTTAAGAACTGAAGGTGTACAGGGGGGCGGGGCTTCTATGGGTTCAGTAAAGATCAACCAGATATAAAGAAACAAATGAAAATCTGCAGGAGTCCGGCTGACTTTATGCTCTCTGAACTCGGCCTGAGAATAATCACAGTTTCACTCAGTAGAATGAAACCTTGTGGTTACTAAGGGCTGAGGTCTACAGTGTGTCAGGGATAGACCTGAGGGCTGTGCCACACCTCTCTTACTAGATTCCACTGGATGCATGTCTGTAGTGTACGGTTTTGCTCCATCATCCGTCGCCTGGCAACCCCATCAACTCTATTTTGAGTCCGGCAAAGCGCAGCACTGCTGGACAGCAAGAGGAGGAGTTCCTGCGATAATTACGTAATCATGCACAACCACAGTTATGGGTATACGTTATAAACACAACAACAGAAAGTGTTCCCAACCGAAGGATCAGAAGAAGAGCTTGTATTTTTCTTTCTTTTGAGGTTTTAGTGCTGTTTTATTTTGAAACTTAACTGGATGTTATTTTGTTGTTTCGGTGTGTGACTTCCTGTCTGCTCTGTGCTGGATTCGGCTGAAGTGATGCTCAATGCTCCGGCTTCCAGCAGGAATACAAGTCATCCAGAGTCGGACCAAAAATGGATCTGGTGGACTCTAACCATCAGGCCTCGTCACTCCACATTTTAATTATGATATGAAACAAAGCAGTCTGCAGTCTGCACCAGATGCTGACAGTGTGAAGCATTGAGTGACTCAGCCTGTACTGAAATTACAGCCAACACTAAAGTAAAAACCTTCAGATGCTTTAATGCAGACTGAAGGTTAATGACATCTACAGGTATCAACTTTATTAACACAGTGATATGCAAACTCATACACCAAGGAGGTACAAATGAATCAAAATCTATCACTAATTGTGATAAATAAACTTGATCACACAATAAGATATCAGATCTAGAGGTGGTGATACAGAACTGCAGGTAGTTTGGGTCAATATTCACTGTCTGACACTAAGAAAGATTAGAAATGATGAAGTTATCAACTAGAAATAACAAGATGTGGAGTAACAAATGAATTAATATCAGACAAACTCATCTCCCATCCACAGTGGGTAATGTTACAGAAGGCTCCCACATTAGGCCTTAAAGCCAACTGAACACATATGATGATAGTATGATGAGGTGTAAAGTGTTCTCAGGTCAAACAGCTTCAAGCAGTCGGCCTGTTGACTGATCTTTGTCTCCTGGATATAACAAACAGAGGAAACATTCAAATTCTTAACGTATGTCAGCAGCTCCAGGTGACATTAAACAGCCTCCAGGTGTCACATGACACACAGCAGGACAGGATGCTGCTAGCCATCACTACACCTTTATTCTATATTCTGTATTTGATTACAACAATTAACGAATGGTTGCATGAACATGTGTGAACTTATCAACATCCTCCACCCAGATAACATTCAGAGGGAAACGATGCACAAGGAAAGATAAAGACACAAATATACACATACTGTCCAATACTCATTAATCAAACATCACATAACTAATGAAGCAATGATAATAATAATACATGTACATGTGTATATATACACACTAACTAATGACTGATGATCTATTCTCAGTGTTTCAGGGGCCTGAAGCAGTGGAAGCTGCTCTCTGGGTCACTGACATGTACTGAAACCAGCAGGAGAGCGGAGCTGAAAGGAGTCTGGTCCAACATCAAGTTATCAGAACCTCCAGCATCAGTCTGACTGAGGACAGCTCGTCATATCAACGTCAACCTGTCAGCTGAGCCTGAACATCGTGTCTCATCTTCTCCAGCTTCATAAAGTCCAACATATCTCTGGTCCGCTGTACAAATGTTGGAGGATGAGTGATTGTAGCTGAAGCCAGAGCGAGCATGCAGCTGTCGCTCACAACATGTTGGGACTGTGGTGAAGTGAGAGCCCAGATCCAGATCCAGCTGTGTTAGTTTGACCTGGTGTTGGCAGTAAGAGGACGGTTAGATCAGCTACAGAACACAGAGGTTCCACTGAGGGCCTGTCCATGAATATTATAAATATGGTTCATCAGATTATAGCAGGTCATGTGACCCAGAGACTCCAGATCCATGCTGGGTCGTTTCACTGCTCTTGATAATTAGGACACACGTCTATGATATGGATTTTAGTGCTCGTCATATCTTATATGGATATTTGTTATCAAGTCAGCATTTTTCTCTCAGAAGCTTCCAGATCACTCAAAATGCAACAAAAGTCTTCTTATTGACTGAGACACAGCTCTGTTTATTGATTATAGCTCCTCATGTTTTTATCATTAACACTTTATTTTTATAATGTGAGCTGAGCCGGGATGAGCCCCGTCCACTGAGCTGTCAGTCTACAAATGTAGCGTCTGTGATTGGGAGGAACCAGAATCCAATAAAAAGAGGTGTGTCTCATCCAACCAGGACTGAGTTTGATTCAAGAGGTCACATGACCTGGATGCTGCTGAAGAAGCTGCAGCTGATATCTGTTTCAATATTTCTGCTGCCGTCCTTCTCAGATGTAGTTTGTGAAACAGCTGCAGCTCTTGATACAGTCCAACATCATGGAGACAGTGAGATATTAACTGACATTAAGAAACACAAGGAGACAAGTTAACTGGAGGCCGACATCAGCCCTCAGCACCTACTGAACAAATATGATGACGTGTGAAATGTTCAAACAGCTTCCAGCAGTCGGCCTGTTGACTGAAGCTCTGTCTCCTGAAAAACATTACAATTCTTAACATAAGTCAACAGCTCCATGTAAATACACGTGAGACCAGTTAAGAGACGACACGTAGTGTAACAGGACGTTGGTCCTGATCACGACACCGTGTTTGTTTCAGTCCTGTCACGTGTTGCCTTTGCAGGAGATGAGAAATGTTTCCAGTTAAAATTGAGTTCAGTGGATTCAAACCAACTTGTATAAAGAAAATCTTTGTGCGTTCTTCCTCTGTAATATTCAGGGAGATGAAGGTTCAGTCAGCAGTTTGACTGCAGCAGTACTCTGAGTATGTTTCTTCATTAGACTTCAGGTCACATCGCTCACACAGTAGAAACATCTCTTCTCTTGGTTTGTCATGTATGCAGGATGTACATGCACACTGGTTAACCAGCTGGCATTCAGGGCGACACAACAGCGGCGTCCCTTGAATGCTGGGCCAATAGAATCAGGCCATTATCAGGTCTAGTGTTTTGTAGCCCCCCATGTGGCCAGCCATTTGGTTATAATGACCCACCTGGAAAACAGTTTCCCGGTGGCTTTTTGGTACCAGCAACCACTAACCTACTAAACACATGCCAATCCATGCCCAACATTATGGGATGCATCAGACGGGAGCTGACCGCAGTCTTAATGCTATGCTTTTTCTGTCCATGTCCAATTTCCACTGGCACCACATGGTAGCTGTGAATATCCCCATGCACGAACCTAATATGCACCTAGGATGCATCCACCAAAACTCCGGGGTAGAACCAGGTTCAGGTGGATTATAGACTGCATACACTGGGTAATTTCCAGTATATCAATGAACATCAATGAACAGCCTGAATCCACCATTGCCTGATGTATACCCCCTTAAATCCTTACCGGATCCCTGTATGTCCCCCTGGACCAGGGAAGTGTGTAGGTGGGTCAGTGAACCGGATCACCTAGTCGACATCCATGTGTGGGTGCTCCCGGCTGAAGCGTCCGGGCGGCCCGCACCTCCAGAACACCTGCTCCGGTGCTTGAGGAACCCCCTGTGGGTTGAGAGCAGCGCCTGTAGTGGCTGGAACCTGTGATGAAGAGAAAGCACAGGGAGAATTAGAGCGGAGCGAAGGGGAGGGCCGAGTGGGTGTGTGGTGTGGGCCAGGGGCTGCGGGCAGTACAGAACCAACGCCTGTGGTCCCCGGAGGAGAAGCCCATCCTGTCAAAGAGGGCTTTCTTTACGTCCTGGAAGTTCCCCTAAGCAGAAGCCGGCAGGCCGAGGGCTGCAGTCTGGGCCTCCCCGACAGTGAGGGGAGCAGCTGCACGTTCACCGCTGTCGACTTCAACATCTTGGGAAAACTCTGGGGGTCGTCCTCCGCAGCCAGTTTGTGCAGCACGACACCTGAGAGCAAGTGAGTAGAGGGAGATGGTGCCCCTGCCCCCGACTGAGTCAGCAGCAACTGCAGCGGCCGGATCTGCTTGTGGAGCGCCTCCAACTGCTGTCTATTCAGCACTGCCTGCTCCCGGTGCATCGCCGCAATCTCCCCAGCATCTGGCCCAGTGCCGTAATCGGCTGCAGATGCTGCGGCTCCGCCATCCTGTGCACCAGCCCGCCTAGTCACGTTGGGCGCCAGTGTAGCCTTTTCCGTGCTACCGTGAGTCCTCTTTGCAAGCACCAAGTTCTGGACTTTAGCCTCTTTTATTGCTCAAACCACCTCAGACACAGTAAGGGGGGTCTCGTCCTGCAGCTCCCCATGTGCTCTCCTGAGCATCTCCCCTCTGAGGTCCAGCATGCTGCTGCATATAAAGCCGCAACTCCACCACGCTTACCTCCACAGGCCTGATGTGATATTGTTTCATTTTAGAGCATTTATCAGACTCCTCTGTCCAGAGCGACTTAAAGTAATTCATGCATACACTGATGGTGGTGGCTGCCATGCAAGGTGCCGACCAGCACGGCAGAAGCAGTTTGGGGTTCAGTATCTTGCCCAAAGACAGTTTCACATGCAGACCAGAGGAATCGAACCAGAAACCTTCTGATAACAAGATGCTGGCTCTGCCCCTGAGCCACAGCTGCCCAGGTTAGTGGTTTCCCAAAATCCCTGGCTGGGCCGCTTGTTAAAATGTCCTTTGAGGTGATTTTCCTTGTACTGATACCATTTTATGTTTACTGATCACATCTGAGACGTTTTGTGTTATATAATCTTGATTATGCTTTACACCATGTAACTTTCATGCCTGTTTGCAGGTTGTAAACTGCATGAAACAGAACTTCCACACAGCTGTAAGTTACCTGAAGCAAGTCAGAATTAATTAGGCTCATGCAATCGTTCACTTACTGAAGTTAGCAAGGTTGTTGATTTTTCATCACCACCTCATGTGTGATTATATCAGCCTGTGTTGTGTCTTGTGGCACTAATGTCTATCCCGGAGAACAGGAAGACAGCGCTCACTGCATTAATGCTTATTGATATGCTGGAGGAAGAAACACAACCCACTGAAAAGAAAGATCAATAAATCCATCAATAAATGAATAAATAGCTGTTTGTTGCCATCTTGTGACATTTGTATGAAACTGTAGCTTGATGTATGATTGTGTGTGATGTTGGACAGGCAGTTAGTTGGACACTTGGTTAGAAGTCATCCTTGATTTGAAGGCTTTATATAATAATAATAATAATAATAGATTTAATTTATATAGCGTCTTACAGGGTACCCAAGGACACTTAACAAAGTGGAAATAACATATATGAAAACAAACAAAACAAAGAATAAATGGAGCGCCTGTCAGTCAGTACAGAGGGAACAGCCGCACAGACGCCAATACCGCCGTCTACACCGCAGGGAACAGCATCCTTGGTCTAGATGTGAACTTGCATCTGGAGGCTCCGTGCACACAGCAGGGGGCGACACAGGAGACCCAGAGATCCAGCCCCAGCTACAGAGACCGGGGCGAAGCGACAGCAGAAGTCCAGGAGCTCCAGCGCTGAACAACCACAGACCCCACCAGCAACGGCAGAGCAGCGACCATCCAACATCACCGCGAGCTGGGAGAGACCACAGCAGCAGAGGAGAGTAACAACGGAGCCAGCTGGTGAATAACCCCAAGGTTGTGGTGGAGGGAGGACCAGCGGCGCAGCGATGGACAGCCCACAGAACATCGAGTATGTCTGCTTATAAGTTAGCATTGTTATGCTAACAGCTGAGCGGTGAGACTAACAGCTGATCAGCGGAGAAAGTGAGTCCATGGAGCTAGTTCTTCAGGTGTGCAGGCTTCAAAGGTAGTAGTACAGCCTTAGGGCTTGTAAAGACAACTTGGCTTTCTTCTTTTACCAGAAAAAAAAAAGTTTTGTCACAGATCAATAAGCGGCGATATTCACGCCAGTGTCCTCTCGCATCCGGGTTGCCATGGAGATATGGTGTTATGCTCACTGACCAGGTGACACACAGACACTTTATCAAGACTCTTTCATGACACTTTGGTTTTTACTCTAACTGATGCTGTTTGAAATGTGCCTGAAGGACAATATCTGTAATAAAAGCTATTTAAATGTGTCATTTTTAATCACTGTCAAAAGTACAAGAACACAAAAGCAACGATGTTCCAGTAACAAGAAGAAACCAACATCATCAGACACTGAGACATGCACTGTCTGACATTAAGAAAGATTAGAAATGATGAAGTTATCAACTAGAAATAACAAGGTGTGGAGTAACAAATGAATTATTATCAGACAAACTCATCTCCCATCCACAGTGGGTAATGTTACAGAAGGCTCCCACATTAGGCCTTAAAGCCAACTGAACACATATGATGACAGTATGATGAGGTGTAAAGTGTTCTCAGGTCAAACAGCCTCCAACAGTCGGCCTGTTGACTGATCTTTGTCTCCTGGATATAACAAACGGAGGAAACATTAAAATTCTTAACGTATGTCAGCAGCTCCAGGTGACATTAAACAGCCTCCAGGTGTCACATGACACACAGCAGGACAGGATGCTGCTAACCATCACTACACCTTTATTCTATATTCTGTATTTGATTGAAACAATTAACGAATGGTTGCATGAACATGTGTGAACTTATTAACATCCTCCACCCAGATAACATTCAGAGGGAAACGATGCACAAGGAAAGATAAAGACACAAATATACACATACTGTCCAATACTCATTAATCAAACATCACATAACTAATGAAATAATAATGATAATACATGTACATGTGTATATACACACACTAACTAATGACTGATGATCTGTCCTCAGTGTTTCAGGGGCCTGAAGCAGTGGAAGCTGCTCTCTGGGTCGCTGACATGTACTGAAACCAGCAGGAGAGCGGAGCTGAAAGGGGTCTGGTCCAACATCAAGCTATCAGAACCTCCAGCATCAGTCTGACTGAGGACAGCTCGTCATATCAACGTCAACCTGTCAGCTGAGCCTAAACATCGTGTCTCACCTTCTCCAGCTTCATAAAGTCCAACATATCTCTGGTCCGCTGTACAAATGTTGGAGGATGAGTGATTGTAGCTGAAGCCAGAGCGAGCATGCAGCTGTCGCTCACAACATGTTGGGACTGGGTGAAGTGAGAGTCCAGATCCAGATCCAGCATATTTTATATGAAAATTTGTTATCAAGTCAGCATTTTTCTTTCAGAAGCTTCCAGATCACTTAAAATGCCATAAAAGTCTTCTTATTGACTGAGACACAGCTCTGTTTATTGATTATAGCTCCTCATGTTTTTATCAATAACACTTTATTTTTATAATGTGAGCTGAGCCGGGATGAGCCCCGTCCACTGAGCTGTCAGTCTACAAATGTAGCGTCTGTGATTGGGAGGAACCAGAATCCCATAAAAAGAGGTGTGTCTCATCCAACCAGGACTGAGTTTGATTCAAGAGGTCACATGACCTGGAAGCTGCTGAAGAAGCTGCAGCTAATATCTAATTCTACTGTCGTCCTTCTCAGATGTAGTTTGTGAAACAGCTGCAGCTCTTGATACAGTCCAACATCATGGAGACAGTGAGACATTCACTGACATTAAGAAACACAAGAAGACAAGTTAACCTGAGGCCCGACATCAGCCCTCAGCACCTACTGAACAAATATGATGACGTGTGAAATGTTCAAACAGCTTCCAGCAGTCGGCCTGTTGACTGAAGCTCTGTCTCCTGAAAAACATTACAATTCTTAACATAAGTCAACAGCTCCATGTAAATACATGTGAGACAAGTTAAAAGACGACACGTAGCGTAACAGGACGTTGGTCCTGATCACGACACCGTGTTTGTTTCAGTCCTGTCACGTGTCGCCTTTGTAGGAGACGAGAAATGTTTCCAGTTAAACAGAGTTCAGTGGATTCAAACCAACTGGAACTTGTATAAAGAAAATCCTTCTGCTCTCTTCCTCTGTGATATTCAGGGAGATGAAGGTTCAGTCAGTAGTTTGACTGCAGCAGTACTCTGAGTATGTTTCTTCATTACACTTCAGCTCACATCGCTCACACAGTAGAAACATCTCTTCCCTTGGTTTGTCATGTATGCAGGCCGTACAGTGTTTTGTCGCCCCCCATGTGCCCAGCTTCTGGGTTATAATGAGCCACCTGGAAAACTGTGAAGGCCCCGCTGGTTCCTCTTATGCTATGCTTTTCTCACTCATGTCTAATTTCCACTGGCACCACAGGGTAGCTGTGAATATCCCCATGCACACACCTAATATGCACCGAGGATGCCTCCACCAAAGCTCCGGGTCGAACCCGGTTCAGGTGGATTATAGACTGCATACAGCATGAATCCACCATTGCCTGATGTATACCCCCTTGAATCCTTACCGGATCCCTGTATTGTTGATATTTTGAAGTTTCATCTTTACTGAATGATTTTCGGTCCCAAATCTCAGTTTTCAGCCTGCTGGGATTCTAATAATGGGTTATGGGCCCAGAAGAAGCCACACGGGTCCGGCCCTGTGGCCCACACCAGGTACTGCTGCTCTTTAACTTCAGGACTTGTTCTGAATGACTCACCTGGTCTAAATGAAGGACAGATCCTAAGATTTCTGGTCTGTTTTTAACCTGTCACAAAGATTCACTTCTCCTTTGAGACCTTGTATATGAGCAGTCATGTAGAACCAGTGAGGAAACCTTCAGAACCAGCACGTGTTGTAAACCGGTTCCTCCCTTGGATAACAGCTTCTGCCCTGCAGCTCTAAAGGGGGTTTGCATGTTGGTCACATCACCAGGTCCTGTTTGCCTTCGCCTGCGGCGGACAGGTGTCACCAGGTGTGCTGCGAGGAGAGAAGCATAAATACCTGTCGTAGAGACGCTCTCAGCATCAGACGGTCTTCAGGTGAAGACAGAAGAGAAGCTGAGAGAAGCCAACATGGTCCGACTCAGCCTCATCGTCCTCGGCCGTGAGTATCCTCTCAGATGTAGTGGAGTACATTTATACAGTCCAGTACTCTCTGACTGACTGAGTACATGTACTTAGTTACTCTCCGTGACTCCGTACGTGTCACTGACTGTCTTCCTACAGTCACAATAAAGACCTCTGATGATGTGTTACAGTGTTGTGTTACTGTGTTGTGTTACTGTGTTGTGTTACAGTGCTGTGTTACTGTGCTGTGTTACTGTGTTGTGTTACAGTGCTGTGTTACTGTGTTGTATTACAGTGTTGTGTTACAGTGCTGTGTTACTGTGCTGTGTTACTGTGTTGTGTTACAGTGCTGTGTTACTGTGTTGTGTTACAGTGCTGTGTTACTGTGTTGTGTTACAGTGCTGGCTGCAGCTTGGTGTTTCACTGGAACTACTGGTGAGTTTTTATTCTGCTCAATCATCATCATTATTTACTGTTCTGCTGCTTTTACAGCTTGTTGTTAAATGATCAGTTTATGAGTGTTAATATAAAAACATATTTAATGATAAATATATAATGTAAATGATGATGTGAAGATGTCACAGCCTCACCTGTGTGTGTTCACAGAAGGAGTGCGAGTCAGGAAACATTATAATCACATGCACTTGTCCTGCCGTGAGTCAACACACACTCGTCTTTCTGTCCTCGTCGACTACGTTCAGTTTGTAAACCTAATGAATGAATGAAGCGACGTCCTCACTGTGAGACACTTCTCTCTCCTCCAGGTCGTGGCCAGGTGATAAAGGTGGAGAAGTGTTACAAGGTCAGATCATCATGTGCTAGGGTGACCTACACCAGTGGCTCTGTGAAGTGTGTCAGCAAGGGCTGGGCTCGTATTCTAAAGAAGTAAGACAACATCCACATGATTCATGTTCCGTCTGCTTGAGGGCAACAATAACATGACTATTGTGGGATAAATGTAGAGATGAGCAGTGTGTGGTCCACCTCTGGTTCTGGTTCCTATCACATCTCCTCTCTGTTTCCAGGTGTAACAAGAAGAGGGCCTGTGGGATCTCACGTCGCATCTCCAAGGGTCCATATGCCTGTAAATACAGGTGTGTCAGGAAGCCCCGACAGAGGAGGAGGAGGTGTCACACGACACGTTTTAGGGGTCGTCACTGTCACTCAAGGAGGAGGAGGAGGAGGTGTCACAGGACACGTGCTAGGGGTCGTCACTGTCACTCAAGGAGGAGGAGGAGGAGGAGGAGGAAGTGTCACAGGACACTTTTTAGGGGTCGTCACTGTCACTAGAGGACCTGACTGTAAGTGCACACACACACACACACACACACACACACACACACACACACACACACACACACATTAAAGTAACAACTGTGTGTTATAATTGATGATTTGAAGCAGCAGTGTGTGGTTCTGGTTCTGGTTCTGGTTGTGGAGAAGAAGTCCAAACTGACAGTATTAACATTGAATATTAATGAGTAACAACACAAAGGTGGTTCCATCAGTGAATAAAGGAGCTGTTCTCAGAGGAACATCAGGTCCAGAACAGTGTGTGAAGCTCAGCTCAGCTCAGCTCAGCTCAGCAGAACAGAACCCATCAGAACATGGTTGTTGAACCCAGCTGATAATAATCCTCAGCAGCTGGTTAACACGCACACAGAGACAAAGCTTCAGTCCAAAGTGATGAACTTTATCTTTGAGGGTCCATCAGTAATGTTGTGAATGTGACAAACCACTGCTGTGTTTGTGTTCATGTTGTGTTTGTTTCTTCTGCTGTTTCTCATCGCTGCTCGTGTTTCTCTGCAGCTGAGGACCAATCAGCTGAGGCCTTTCAAACTCTGCTGTTCACGGCTGTGGACACAACGCTTTGAAGACCCGTCAGACTGATCGCAGGTCAGATCGGAGCTGAAACTGGAGATCCTCGTCCTCTGTCTGAAGTCGTGTGTTGAAATGATTCAAACGGGTTCAAACTGAAGGATTTGAAGTGAATAAAATCCAAGTTTTCCTCTGACAGCATTTGTTTTGTGTTGACTTTTATTTGTCCCTGTGCAGCTTTTATGACATTATGGATTCTTTAGAAAATAATGTACAACAGAAACAGAAAAGGCTGTTGTTTTTTGAGGAATACACCAACCAACCTCTGGTTATAGTTTATAGATGGTACCTGACTTGGTCCCCTGGAAACCAGTTGTGTCTGAATTCTCACAGTCAGAACTGAAGGCCAGTTAGCAGGTCAGTACACAGAGGCTCATCCTCAGGAGGCGATTCTGTTCCAGGCATTTCTAATGGAGACTGATTAGATATAATGTTTGCTGGTCAGTTGGAGTGAAAACAGATGCTGTCATCATCTACTCTTATAGCCAGCAGTGTAGCAAGAGGCTAACACACACACGAGTTAGCCTGTACTAATTAACTGATGATTAACGTCATTTCATTTCATTACATGCATGATCATACTCATGAAGTGCAGATGACATGGCTCCATACCTTCATCTTCTGCTCGTTTCTCCTCTTCTTCTTTTCTCTTTTTCCTGAACTGGGCACTGGATGGCTTTGACCTCTTCTAATTTATTTGTTTATTTGACTCTCAGGAATCAACACGTGACCCCAAAGAGTTCAAACTAAACCAATTCACCTCGTTTTCTAATATATTTCACTATTTAACCAAACCCTGAAAAATAAGACATGTGAAACTATGGGCTTTTATAGACAAAATGATGATGACTGAATTGTGCTTAATGTGGAGAGAATCCGTAATGTGATTGACTTTATCCCACTAACTGCATTAGTTGTGCAGTAGTAAATGAATCCCCCGCTCCCCCGCCCTCCTTCTTCCACCAACTCTGTCTGAGCAGCAGCAGACGCACCTTTATAAAACACAGTCCCCACACGCCAACATGACATCACTGCCTTGACGTGTAAATGAGCAAAACCAGAGGAAATGATGCAAACAAATTAAAAATAATAAGAATAAAAAACATTTTTAATGCTGCCCTGGCTGGCTGCCCATATGAGAAACCGCCCCTGGAAGAAGAGTTAAAGCTGATAATAATGTCAGCAGCTGTAAAGATTGAAGGCAGTCAGACAGCATGAATCTAGTTTCTCAGTTTGAGCAGCAGCAGGTTCCTCATCCTCATCTCATCCTCATTAAGTGCTGACTCAAAGTTATTATTACAAGTCATCATTTCACATTCAGGTGAAAACAGTTCAAATGTGGAGCGATATTTAGCTCCTTTCCCTGTAAGACAGCAGGACATGTTTGGTATCAGAGGATTCATTTCAGTTTCAAGATTTCTATGATGCTTAAAATCATCTTAAAAACTGTTAATGTGATGTTAATGCCAGATGATCCTCCATCATTTTCAGAGGGTTAAAAGAGAGTCATAAAATAAAAATAGCCTATAATCCATATTTATGTCAGAGTGATTTTCATGTATTAAACAGTTGTGAAATAAAAAGAGCATATGTTTGTGTATATATAATATAGTTGACTACAACAGAGTGTTTGGTCAGTAGTTTGGGACTCTCACCTTCCTGCTCTGCAGTAGAACAGAGGAGAACATTTCTGCTGCATGCAGACTGTGTGACTCAATACAATCAGAGAAATGTTTCTATTTTCTGGAAATCAGAAGATGAAATCACAACAACCATACAGCCTCATATCTGTATTTATTCAGCCCAAATCCAAAGCCAGCAGCTGTGAGTCTGCAGCTGTGGAGATAAATCAGAGCTGCAGGACAACAAGGAGACAGTGAGCAGTAACCAAGTAACTGTCATGTTGTTCTTTTCACTAATATGGGAATGACAGTCAAATATAGCATTAAAATGCAGTTTTATATAAAACAGCATCACATGTTTTCTCCGGCCTGAACAAGGGCCCAATTAGATTTCTGTTCACGGGGCCCTAAATCCCTGGCAGCACCGCTGGTCCTGACCATGAATCAAAAGGGAGGAGCAGGTGAACTCAGACAGGAATAATGATGACATGCTAACGTGTTGTTGTGAATTTAACCATGCTCTGGAGATTATCCTCCCGAGGGTAGAAGCTGCCCCTCCTGAGCCAACGTTAACCATCCACAGCGTCCAGCCTGGAGACTGGGTAGTGATCCAGGACCTCAGACGGTAACACTGGCATCGACCCGGTGGACAGGACCAGACCAGGTGCTGCTGACGACGCCCACTGCCGCCCGGATAGCTGACATGGATCCAGGCATCACAGTCTAAGTCTTTTCTGAGCCATGCTGCTGATGAATCAGAATCAATCAGAATCAGATACTTTATTAATCTCCGGGGTCATATTTCACAGCCGCTGAACAACAGCTCCTGATGGAGTTCTATGAAGAGGTGAAAGATATCATAAGAAAAAAAGGCAATACCAGTGTCATAATTAAAGAAGGAGAGAAAACCTGGCAGACAATAACAGAGCGGCTTAATGCGTAAGTAGTTCAAAACTGTACAATTGATAAACAGTGCTCCACTGGAACTGTCATCATTAGGCTACAATTAAAAATGACCTGGCAGCAAGTTAACATTAAATACAAGAACACTTTGCAGGCTGGTGACTTTAAAGTAGATAACAGTGAACAAATGAGGTGAATAGATGAGGTGTCAGCTGACATGTTGACTGTCTGTATGACTGTAGCAGTTAAATGGCACAGGGGGCCCACCAAGCCAGGATACGACCCCAGCAGAGGAGCTGGTACTCCATTTAAATACAGGGAGGCCAGTGATGGAGGGACAGTAACAGACTCTGTCCCAGCCACAGAAACTGTCCGCTTCATACAAGGTACATACTGCAGTACTACTGCACATGGAACACATCAAATAACTATATTATACTGTCTGACTTTGGATTTCCTTACAGTGTCTGGGAACACAGTTACACTGTTGGAGCCAGCAGAAGATGATCTGGTTAGTACTTTGTATTGAAATCACAGGGTTGGTATGTGCTGTGAAATCTTAATACAAGTTCTCTCAGTACATGTATGTGTATGGCAGGGGAAGGCACATCTGCAGCTGCAGAATGCACTTCTGCAGATGAGGAGACTGTCACTGGACTCCAGCAGGCTTGAGGTGTGTCAGTTTGATGGTAATATCCTGCTTATTTAGTCAATGAAGGATATGAAGTCGGTGATGTGGTGCTAATAGTAAATATATGTGTAACAGGACCGAGATGCTGCACAGTCTCCTAAGCAGCCTGGTAACATTGTGAGTATCGGCTAAAGTAAATCTACATTATGCACAAATCCTGCTGTGCTAATTGACTTTTCATTTCAACTGTCAGAAGACTGTCAGCACCTGGAGAGACAGAGCTGGCATAGCCGGCTGCAGAAAACAATTGAAGGGGGCCATTCCATATTTTCAGGGGGGCAAACTTTTTCCACCTCCATTTTATTTGCTTCAGGCTGAACAATGGCTCTGTGACCACTCCTACAGTGCAGAGAAATAATCTTCCTCTTGCTAAAAAGGGGCAGTTCATCCCAAAATCTAAAAAACAAACAATAGTGTAGTGCTGTGTTCATTTATTCATCTCAAGCATTTATTCAAGAAGACCAGCAACAAGGGTTGTGGCACGCAGATAGCACCATACAGCTTCACTTCTACTGAAACAGAAGCACTGATGTCAACCTGAACACTGAAGTAAACATTCATACTGGGAGAGGTAGCTACAGCAGCTGGGGAGCACAAGGAGCAGAACAAAGCAGTGTTACCCTTCTTTGTGTGAGAGAGGGAGAGACACAAAGGTTTAACCACTGTTAGCAGAGTGGCAGGCGGCGTCGGTGGACTGTGTGGAACCTTCTTCAAACAATGTCCTTCCACTCATTCCTACATTTCCGAGTCAAGTCCTTCTCAAATGCCAACTGGACCAGGTTGGCCTTGCGTTGATGAAGCACGGTTTGGTGATGCTCTGAGAAGACATTTTTAAGAGTGGAAAATGAATTTTCCCAGGATGCAGTGCTTGCTCCCAAAGTCAGTCCATATTTAAATGCTGTCAAGACGGTCGGCGTTGCTTCCAGCGGCCTCTGGAACTGTTTCAAAATCTGTGAGGATGGAGAGATAAGGTTGGAATCAATATCATTACAATCATAATGATTCCCAGATAATGTAATGCAACACCATGTTGAACAATAAGGTACACAAAATGACAGTAGTTTGAACAATCAAATGAATTCTCATCTCATAGAACCAAATCATGTTGGGTGTGATGTGTGATCTGTTTGACTGCTTGATAAAAAAAAAACAAGTATTTCCAGACATTTAGACCGTGCTCAAACCAGCATGACAGCACACTGTCAGAGCTGGAGCAAAAAAATAAAAAGTATGTTTTTCTTCTTCGCCTTTTTCACATGTTGTGCTGCTTTCTGTTAGTCAGTATCACACTGATGATCGCCATGGCTCCGGTGCAGCAACAAAATAAAAAGTACGACTTGAAATTCAAACTTTCTGTCTTAAAATATGCAGAGGAAAGCTCGGGAGAAGCAGCCGCTAGATGTTTCTCTGTTGACCTCGAGAGAGTGAGAGACTGGTGCTTCAGCGTCTGTCTGAGGAGGACAGCAGCAGGGCCAGGCTGCCTGCTGGAGGGAGGAAGAAGAGCCAACGAGGAGCCTGAGATAAACATGCTGGGATGAGTTATCAGCAAACGGGCACGCCACAAAATGATCAGGGCGAAACATAGTACGCCACTTATCTTCTAAATCTTAATATCTTCAGGTGGGGGAGTCATTCACACAATACAGCATCATCATTATCAGCTTAATCAGTCCAAATGAACACACCTGTAGCAGAACGTCCAGTCCAGCGTCGGTCCAACAGGCGCTTGAGTGTCGCTCCTTTGTAGAGAATGGCAACAGCTGGTTTCCTGCAGAACTTGTACAGCATGTTACACACACTGAAGAAGTCCATCACGGCCTTTTCAGCTGCCAGGGCATGGATGACCACCAAATGCAGCTGATGTTGTTAGGAGGCGCTCAGCTGGTTGGATGGAGAACTATGGATATATTCTCTCTCCCTGTTGGGTCTCTGGTTCTGTCCACTTTTAACGTGTAGAATGATTCACCAACTTCTTTCACAATGTGCTCTCTTACTAAAGCACTCATCACATCTGTTAAGTTATTTTGAATGTCATGACTTGTGTGTGTTGCATTGTGAGGAATAGTTTTTGCTATCTTTGCTAATTCAGCATCTTTCCTTAGTGCAAACTCAAATAGAGACAGAAATGGCCCACATCCATCCTCATTCATAGCACCGTATGTGTCATGGTCGCCTCTAAAGCGCAGCTGGTTCACAGCAAGGAGCTCCAGAACATCAATAACTGCAGACAGATGATATCTGTTGCGCTGCAGTTGATCAGCGTGAATTAGTGTTGAGATTTCCTTACTTGTGTGAATCCGTCTTTCCTTGTCCCTCCACATGGCCTCACCTGTCAGGTGCTCTTTGGATGCAGCATGCCTGTTTAGTCCCTTTGCACTGAAAGTTTGATCACTGTGTCTGGCTCCCTGAAACATTCTGCATGGGTAGCAGTATGCAGCATCTCATACTTGCCAACACTGGGTTGTGGAAAATAGGGAGATTTTTTTCATCAGTGTATCGGCCCAGGTAAAAAGGTTCCCTCACCAGGTGTGTGTGTTAACTGTCATCATTTGTTGCCTTGTATTTTAAACCACACATGGCCAGAATTCTTAGAACAGTCAATGTTTCCTCTAAGTTCTTTTATAGCAGCTGTGCTCTTGAGTCGGTAACCTAGCAACACTAGGGGGGTCCAGTGGCGTATCCAGGACATTCTTACTGGGGTGGCCAAGATGGGACACACAGCTAGTGTGGGGTGGCCACGGCATAGTGAAGTTTAATGCCACGTACGCAGCCGACCGCGGTTGAGATTTAAAGAACAGATTGTCTCTGTTTAAGTGTGGGGTTTGCTGTGTATCAGCAAATAAATAACATTCACTTCGGGCAAAATTGAACCATCCTCTTTAAATTAAATCATGTATGAGAGTACACAACAGCTTCAGGTAACTGTTCATGAATGACACATCTGGACATAACAGAACTTGACATACCGTGCTGTATTTATGTATAATGTACATTTTATCTATGTTCTTCTGTCTTTTAACTGTTTTAACTATTGTTCTTGTGCAGTGATGTTTCAGACAGTTGTAATTGTTTGACTGGAGTGACAAACAACTTGAATGTGAGCCTACATGCTAAATTCAAACTATCCAAGCACCGACCATCCTGTGCAGGGGGAGCTGACTGCTCTTCATCACTGCTGCTGTACCGAGGCTGCTGACCAGACCGGGCCTTTCACTGCTGCTGTACTGAAGCTGCTGACTGGACCGGGCCTTTCACTGCTGCTGTACCGAGGCTGCTGACCGGACCGGGCCTTTCACTGCTGCTGTACCGAGGCTGCTGACCGGACCGGGCCTTTCACTGCTGCTGTACCGAGGCTGCTGACCGGACCGGGCCTTTCACTGCTGCTGTACCGAGGCTGCTGACCGGACCGGGCCTTTCACTGCTGCTGTACCAAAGCTGCTGACCGGACCGGGCCTTTCACTGCTGCTGTACCGAGGCTGCTGACCGGACCGGGCCTTTCACTGCTGCTGTACCGAGGCTGCTGACCAGACCGGGCCTTTCACTGCTGCTGTACCGAAGCTGCTGACCGGACCGGGCCTTTCACTGCTGCTGTACCGAGGCTGCTGACCAGACCGGGCCTTTCACTGCTGCTGTACCGAGGCTGCTGACCGGACCGGGCCTTTCACTGCTGCTGTACCGAGGCTGCTGACTGGACCGGGCCTTTCACTGCTGCTGTACCGAGGCTGCTGACTGGACCGGGCCTTTCACTGCTGCTGTACCGAGGCTGCTGACTGGACCGGGCCTTTCACTGCTGCTGTACTGAAGCTGCTGACTGGACCGGGCCTTTCACTGCTGCTGTACCGAGGCTGCTGACCGGACCGGGCCTTTCACTGCTGCTGTACCGAGGCTGCTGACCAGACCGGGCCTTTCACTGCTGCTGTACCGAGGCTGCTGACCAGACCGGGCCTTTCACTGCTGCTGTACCGAGGCTGCTGGAATACTAGTGTTCATGGGGCTCTGGAACTCGTTCAATAACAGCTTTGACTCCATTAAAATGCCAAAAAGAATGAAGTTGTCAACAATGTGCCCAATCATATCTGTTTATAGTATCTACAAATGTTTATTTTTACATGACTACCGACATCTTCGATCACTTTTAATAACACAATTAACACATATTGCATCTCAAGCATTTGTGGCATTTGGATACAATTTGCTCTGCCTCTGCCTATTTAATTGAAGCTTATCTGGCGAAGTTTCAGGAGCAGGACCACACCTCAACAGCGCCAACTTCTGATATTCCTATCAATAACCACCTGACCCTCTCCTCGTCCTCGCTCTCGTATTCTGCGCCCCTCCCCCACCCCATTTCTCTCTCCCTGTTTCTTCTTTTCTTTCCTCTCCTTCGTAGGACCATGAGGGGGTCCGTCGCTGCCCGAGTGTGGCGACGGATTCTCTACAGAGCTTCCCCACAACGCACTCAAAGAGCTCGAAGAACCAAGATTTTCAACGTTTTGTTTTCTCTTTCTTTCATGATAAATCGTTTAAGCTGTCTCGTTGAAGGTGTGGTCCTTGCTAGTGAAACGTCTAAATATGTGAACTGTGAAGATGATCCAAACAAAAAGTGCTTTATTATCTCTAAGAGCAAAAAGTCTTTAAACAGCCCTTAAATCACAGAGCAAATAAATAAATCCCAGCTTGTTCTTGTGTTATAGACTACTTGAATCTAGACTGTCTCACTATATTTCAGACACTGGTTGGTCAAAAATATACATTAGATCCACAAGAGTCCACAAATCTCGCTGTGTCTTCTCTCACACATACTACAAAGGAGAGACATATTCCTTGATAGCAGTTAACAAATAAAGCACGTAGCTATGAACTCAAGGACTAAAACTGACATCTATAGCAACCAACCAATCAATCTTTATTCATCATAGTGTCAAATCACAACAGAAGTTATGTCATGACAAAGGGGTGGGACGAGACTAAAGGCCCCGACACACCGGCCCAACCGTTGGACGTCTGAAGCGTTTGGAGAGACTCGGACGAGGTCGGGAACATTTCTGTTCGGTGTGTACAGCTGCGTCGGAAGCTTTCGGAGCTGCGTGGACGTTGTCTGCTCAGATTCAGCACGCGAAGTCTGAGGAGGAGGGCCGTCGGACGTCTGAGCCGTTGGATCCTCTGATTGGCGGTGTGCCAGCTGAATGGCCGTTCTGATTGGCGGTGTGCTGGCGAATCAGCGTGGTGTGTGGGAGGGACGGAATGCTGTGTGCGCTTTGTTTTTCTATGCACTCCGTTCCGTCATTCCCAGTTTGTATGTTTTGCAGTATTGGCACGAGACAGCTGTTATTGTGTCCGTTTAGGACGAATTAATTTGTGTAAGTTTGGTAATGCCTCGCTGCATGTTTAGTATGCAGCTGTTTTTATTGGAAATAGTTAAGTTTCGTTTTGATCGAAGGTAAAGAGTTGCGTGCACAAGCCTCTCGTTTACAACTCACAACACAAGCGCCACCCGCTTATTGCATCTCGCGCAAGTGCAGAACGTACACGCTACTGTGGAGTAGGCAGCACGTCGAAGCGGTGTGTTCAATGCAACTTTTCTGCTGAACGGGTCAGACAAGAGACAACAGAGTGGTCGGAGAGTGGTCGGATAAGGCAGCTGGACGTCTGGGCGGTGTGTGGGGACCTTAACGTAAAGAACCCAAAACCAGACTCGGGGTGGGAACTACCTCTACCAGTTAGGTGGAGGAGGGAGAAAGAGCCAGAGAGACAAAGAGACAGAAACAGGCAGATAAAGACAAACAGGGACAATAATAACAACATATCCTGACAGATAATCTAAATAGAAACATATTACAGACAGTAGCAGTATTAGAGCTGGAACTCATTTGTATTAACGGTGACTCAGTCATTATGAAACCATACATAGAGAATTTACAAAAAAAAATATCTATAGCTGTGTGAAAAAGTCTAAGAATTACAGGTCTGAATAGATTCTCATGTACGTGTATGTGCACAAGTATGTATTGCCCTACTTCCTCGTCCGCAGCCAGCCAGCTCCACTTTCACCAAATTCATGACCTGCAAGAAACAGCAAACAGAACTTGTACTCAGTATCATAACTGTTCATTCAACTGAAAAGATATGCAGGTGTTGGAAAATTAAAATCATCAACCTCAAAATCCTCAACAAGGAAATAATCATAATCAAACTTTTATTCCAATCTGAGACAAAACAAGTTGCATAATAAACTCACAAAGTCAAGACGAAGGTCTCAGATATGATGGACGACTCAGCACCATAGAAGAACTTCTAGCAGGTCAGGAAGTCTCTAATCATCACACAGAATGATTTCAGAAATCATAAAAACTAAACCTTATTATTTCCTACAGGTTTACTTGTATTTTGTGCTAAAATTCAAAGTATCTCAGCTTGATTCTGCATCTCTATTTACAGCTCATTAGTCCACGTGAATGTTTACTGTTGCTATGGCAACACAAATCCACTGATGTTAGCATCTGTTAGCTAGCTTAGCTAAATCATCCCAGGGTTTCCCCTACATGTAATTGACTGTGGCGGCAAAATTAAAGCCGCCACACCTTAAAAATTCCGTGTTTCCCATACATTGATGAATATTTCTGCCTTTCCAGCGCATACCGACGTTTCAGTCAGTCTCTTTTTTTGCATTACCTTTAATGACTTCAGAACTACTAATTCAGGGCTGTATTAGTTAAAATAATGATAATAATCTAAAGCTGTTTTCGGACCTGCAGCAGCGCTTCACGCCCTCGGAGGCTCCTCCACACACACACACACACACACACACGGTGACAGATGGTCGGTCTGTGTGTCGCTCCGAAGCAGCCATGAATAGTTACAAAATGACAAAAATGTTGTCTATGACTGACTGTACGGTGAGTTGAAGAGTATCAGAAACATCTAGTTTGTTATTGTATACTCACCAAAAATCCAATTTCATGTAAAACCGTTGGCATAAATAAATCCAGTGTTAGAGAAAGATAATATTTTACCGTCATCTTCCACTGCAGTTTTTGACGTGAATAGCATGTTGGATATTTAGCTTGATAATTAGTTAGATGATTAAAATGGTCACTAAGATCAGAGTCCTGCACGGGTCACCGCATCCGACCCGTTTTACGACAGTAGCACGAATTACATTCAATTATTACTATTATTATTTATTACAGACCAATTATATGCGGCGATGCTGGTGACACACTGCTGAACCTCTGTAGCCAATTGGCTGGCCCGATTGGAGGGAATTTAGAGATGGAAAAAAAGCAACAAAAAAAAAGCAAAAAAAACTAAAAAAAACCTAGCGGACCAGACCGGCCCACATTGGATCAACGGCCCACCGGGATGATGCCCGGTGGGCCGGATGGCCAGTCCACGCCTGGCTCTACTGAACACACACATCTGCAAATAACACCCTCAAATATCATGCAAATATCAATAATGATAAAAAAAAGTTAAATGTTTAACTTGGTTTGCAGGCTGCTAAGCTCTTTTAGCTGCTACTTATCAGTCAATCAATCAATACCTTTATTTGTCCCCAGTGGGGCAATTTGTTTCACAGTAATAGGAGCACACACAAATACAAAAACAAAAAAACAACAAATACACATGACATAATAGATAACATTATGCACAAATCTAATAAATAATGTATATAAAACACTGAAATCAGTTCTGTTAAAGAAAATTACTCAAGTGAAAAGGATATTCTGTCCTAATGGGTAAACTACCTTTTCCTCCTGGCGTTTAAAAGAGAGACAGCAGGAGGAACAAAGGAGTGTTTGTACCTGTTCGTTTTAGCAAGTGGAAATAGACAGATTTCAGTGTTTTTATCCAGCAGTTGACGTCCTCCTGTTTCACTAACGACTGGACCGGACCGGACTGGACCGGACCAGCAGCAGCAGATGCAGCGTGCTCATCTCTCATGGCTCACCTATCAGACCTGCATGACCAAACGTCTGCTGACCAGAAATCAGCTCTCACAGCCTCAGTACGACCATTACTGTGTTAGTTAAAAATGTCAAACTGGCCTTAATTCAGCTGATCAGCTGTCATCATTGATGGCAGCATTTCTCTTGTTTCTTGTGTTGACGAACTTGACAACTACCTATCAGATCTGGGGTGGCCAATAAGTTTTCAGGGGCCTGGGGTGGCCCAGGCCAGTTTAGTCTCAAAGTATTAAAATCCTTCAACATTTCACAATAAAAGCAAAAACAGATGTTCTGTATCAGAGTTTGTTTCTTCTCCTCTCCATCCATCATGTGGCGACCCCTCACATTTATCTGGTGACTCTCTGGAGGGGCCCGACCCCAAGGCTGGAGTGTTAACTTGTGTCCTCTTCCTGTAAAACTAAATAGGCAAGTTCAACATGAGCATTTACAGTAAGACAACATTTAGGCTTTTCATCTACTCTTGATAAACAAGTTGGACCTTTAATGTGCCACTGTGTGACCTTTTTGAAGTGAAGCAATTACAAAATATCCAAATTTGAAGTTGTTATTGTGACAAAGCTGTTACATTCTGTTATTCTGTTATAAAAATATATATATATACATAAAATCAGATAAATACACCCTCTGCAAAAGACACAGTTGACACGGGTCTTGATCCCCGGTCGTCTGCATGCAACACAGCAGCAGTTCCACTGCTCTATTCCCTCAGCCCAAATGTTTTGGTTGACTACTAGTTTGAACATCTCAGATTGAATAATTTCTGAAGGAGATTAATATGAGAAAAAGGCCAGCAAAGTTCCCATAGCATCAGGTAAGAAAACTGATCGCAGTTGTTGTTGATTGTAATCAAACATTAATGGAATTTAAATTTCCTCCACTTCTTCGCAGACGAAGAAGGCAAACACCGCAAGCTCAGCCAGGTCACGTCATGTCTACGGGAAGAGAGAGTGTCCGACTTCATAGCAGCGTTTGTAGCCCCGCCCCTGCTGTCGCCAGCAGATCTCGCTGATGCAGTCAGGCAGCAGGAGGTCAACTTGAACGCGCCTAATGTCACGTGTGCTTCCGTCAGCTGATCCAACCAGTGTCAACCAATCACATTGTGTCATCCACCCGTCAATCATTCTGAGCGAGCGGCACAGAGTGAAGACTTCCTGTCAGAGAGACGCAGCCGAGTGAACAACTGGAGTGTATCTATGAGAAAGAGGAACCTGGACGACCACAAAGCTGCTATCTGCCATTAAAACCAGTTGACACATTTCACCACAAGGACAAACACGTCACTGTCAGCTCGAGCAGAGAGTCGAGAGAAACCTCACAGCTTCAGGTCAGTTTACAGGACTCAAGAGGAAGCTGTCGTTTATGTTCAGCATAAAAAACTACAACATGAATAATCTTCAGATTAAAGGTCAGTCTGAGATGCAGAAAATGCACCGAGGATCTAAAACCATGAACATTGTTCTGTTGTTGGACTTAAAGGAAGTCTTTGTTCTGGTCATCAGTTCTGATGTGCAGTGTTACATAAACAGGGTGTGTCAACACACAGCTGAAGGGAACACACTGAATGATACTGAAGGATAAAGTCTGTTTAATGTGCAGCTCAACATTTTAGATACAGCAGGTCCAAAAGTCTCAGACCACATTGAAAACCTTGAATACTGTCACATAAACCTGGAAACAGTCACAAAGTTTGAGGATCCAGAAAGTAAATCAAAGCGTCAGAAGTCAAAGAGGATCGTTCTCAGCATCGGATCAGGACTGAAGGTCTCTAAAGAAACACTTTACAGAAAGTGGATCAGCTGGACACCATCAGAACATCAACACATCAAGCTGAGTTCACTGAGAGACAGAACAGCAACTTCATCACAGAGACAGAACCGACTCAATGAACAACACAAGAGTCCAATCAGCAGTCGACCCGTCAAACTAGAAGGTGAGCAGCTCCACAGGAAGAGTTCTGGTGGGAACACCACAGAGACGAGCCAATCAGAGGAGGAGGAGGGCGGGTCTCACAAGAAGAAGCAGCAGGAACCACAAGAACAGAACCTAGAAGGTGAGCAGCTCCACAGGAAGAGTTCTGGTGGGAACACCACAGAGACGAGCCAATCAGAGGAGGAGGGCGGGTCTCACAAGAAGAAGCAGCAGGATCCACAAGAACAGAACCTAGAAGGTGAGCAGCTCCACAGGAAGAGTTCTGGCTCCTACGAAGGAAACGTGACTGAAGAAGAAGGAGAACACGTTGGATCAACTCAGAGGTGATGCTCTGTGGTGACAGCAGCCATGACATCATCGTACTCATCAGCCAATCCCAGCTCAGCCTGGGTGGGCGGAGCCATCTCCATGGAGACAGGCAGGTAGTTTCCTGCAGGCGGAGAGAGTGAGATCTGAGGGTGCTGGAGAATGTTGATACTTTTAAGAGCAACCTTAAGACCTTCCTTTTTAGGCTAGCTTTTAGCTGAATTTGATTCATTTATTGAGTCTTATTAAACCTGGTTTTATTCAATTTATCTATTCACTCACCACTTATCTATTTACCTTAATTATTGTGTTTTGTCTTGTTTTACTGTATTCACGATTTACTTATTTATATTATTGATTTCACAGCAGTTTTCGACTTTTAACCTCCTTTAGTATTTTATCAGTCTTAGTTTTAGTGTTTTTATTATTTTATTATTTCATCTTATTTTACTGCCTCTAGTGTCTCCTCAGTGAAATACATCAGTGATAGCGTTTCCTCAGTTACGCAATACCTGTTGTTAATGCCTTGTTTTATTTATTACCCTTTATTCATTTATCATGAACATACATACTGTGTTTAAGTAGCTAGTAGTAGTAGATGCGTGTGTGTGTGTGTGTGTGTGTGTGTAGGTGGGAGTATGTGTGTGTGTATGTATGTGGGAGGTGTTGAAATTGTTACTGTTTTAATTCTGTAAAGCACTTTGTGCTACATTACGATGTATGAAAAGTGCTCTATAAATAAAGTGTGATTGATTGATTGATCATTTATCAACAGCTGATTGATTGATTAAGCGTTTGCTTGCTTGCTTGCTTGATTGATTGATTGATTGATTGATTGATTGATTGATTGATTGGGGCATAACCCCAAACTGCTGCTCACTATTCTCACTGGCTAAATGACTACCTGCTGTTAGCATGTAGCTCAGTTAGCCATGGAGCTAAGTAGATCTATTAGCTGATGGATTATTTTCACATGTTACTGTGAACTGAGGATTGATTTGGACTGAACCAGAGGAGACTGTGGAGACAAACCAGAACTGTTCTGGTGACTCTGACTCAGTTTGAATGAAGTGTGTTTGACGATGAGTTAACTACACACAATTTATGTTGTCGTCTTTTTTGTGTCTGAATGTGTCTGAATGTGTCTGAATGTGTCTGACCTTTAGGTTTCCTGTTGGTGAGCCGTCTCACCTCTAGAACCAGAAGAACCAGTGGAACCAGAGAGAAAATGAAGAAAGCAATAACTAGACCAATTGACCAAACAGGGACAGGAGGATGACAAGGAGCTGAAGGAGAGGATGGTTGGGAAGAGGAGGTTGGAGGAGAAGATGGTTGGGAAGAGGAGGTTGGAGGAGAAGATGGTTGGGAAGAGGAGGTTGGAGGAGAAGTTGTCGCAGCAGGTTTCTCTAAAATGAACAACAGATTCTCATCAACAACACAGAAATCAGATGAATTCATTCAGTCATTTCACTGTAGAGAGAAACCAGATCAAACTAAGAAAGTGAACTTGCTCCTGTCTGGTCTGTTCCTCTTGTTCTATGTCAGCCTGAGACCCACAAACTTTATATAGAGGAGAATAAATCACATGATGGTTCAATATTATACTTTAACAAGATGTTGAGGTTTTCCAGCTGTGGTATTAAAGACAAAACTAATTTAAAACATAAAGACATGTAAAGTTTTATCTGCTACGTATGAAACATAGAAATGTTAAACATTGGATGCCAACACTGACTCTGGAGACAGGCTGTCTCTGTCTCTGCTGACATTTTTATTGTAGACTTAAGTTGAACCTGCTGACCTGTGACAGAGATCCAGCTGGGTGGAGACTCTCCATCACTGATGGTGTTACACTTGTAGAGTCCTTCATCAGACCTGGAAACATGGTGGATGGTCATGTGACCTGTAGGCTCAGTCCTGATGAAGGAGCCATCTTTATAGAAAGCAGCTGAGAGGTTGGAGGTCTTTGTTGTACAGGTGAGAGTGACATCATCTCCCTCCATCACAGGGAGGACAGGACTCTGCAGGATCACTGCTCCACCTCAACACACAGACAAACTACAGCATTTCATCCACCTACACAGCTTCATCAGCACCGACTGCACAGCCTCATCTTACCAGTGACAGTGATGTTGATGCTGCTACTGGCTGCTCCGCCTGTGGACTCACACCAGTAAACTCCACTGTCCCATGTGAAGATGGCATCAATCTTACAGAGGGAACGAGATCCACACTTTGTCCTGGTTCCTTTAGTCGTGTTCCTCGTCACCGTCCATCCATCAGAGCTGTCGTCCTCCTCACACCTCAGAGAGACAGACTCTCCTACAAACAGCTGAGATCTGTGAGGACTGATCTTCAGAGAGGCTGGAGGACGAGACAGAGAGATGTGGTTACAGATGATAATGGTCAGTTTGGACAGAAGTGTCTCTTCTTCCTCTTCCAGTCTCTGTAGACCTTGTTGACCTGCACTGATCTCCTCTGTGTTTCAGGCTCTGAGTCTCCTCATGTTTTAAATGGAACTCTCAGAGTTGGTGTCAAACACACAGCAGATGTGACTTCATGTGTCTCACATGTCAATATTGTTTCTGCACTTTCTCTGTCAGCTGCTGCATGGTGCTGCATGGTGTGCAGTCCTGCTTTCACAATGACATTTTTATAGCAGCACATTTCTCTTTAGCGTCCAGTCTGTGGACATCCAGACAGTCTTCACTCTTTTATTGTATGTGCAAACTATTTCCCTCCATAAACAGCGTCCTGAACACTAACTGTTCTATCAGGGACTAAATAACTCTTCATCAGTCACACAGGAAGTGTTCTCACCTTGGTGTGTGCAGCCGCTCAGCAGTGACGTCACAACTAAAGACAAAAGACACTCCGGTTGGTTTGAGAGGAAACACAGAGGAGGACAGTCGTATCAAAGAAACATCATCAGCTCATGTTGTTTTTAAAGCAACAGTGTGAAAAGTGACGTCACAACTAAAGACAAAAGACACTCCGGTTGGTTTGAGGTTTGACAGATAAAAACGGTGAGACGAACAGGAACACAGATGAAGTGTGTTTTACTCACCGAGCAGCCACAGCAGACATGATTCCTCCATGTTGAGTCCTGGTCATCTGAGCTCAGCAGCATGTAGCAGTCAGACCAAGTCGACCCTCCTCCTTCCTCTTTGCTGTCCGTCACTGTTTCTGTCACACATTTAGCAGGAAGTCACTTTTTAGTGGAGAAAAACAAGGTCAGACAGAACTGATGGTCTGTTAAATATATGTTATACATTAAATATATATAGTTTATATACACTGAAATCACTTTGTGCCTCTGCAATCAGCTCATAATCATCGTGTATCTGTCAGATATGATTTATGTTATTAACAGCATCAGACAGTCTGATGGAGTCAGAACCTCTCTCTGCTGGGCGGGTCCGTGTCTCTGACTACATCATGTGATGTACCGGTTCCCCTCAGTCAGCAGCCAATAGGACTCCACAGCTCCAGGTCCATATGCAGTACATGGACTGCATTTCTACAGTGTTTTTACAGTCTACTGACATCTCTTTAGCCTTTTCATCTCTAGTCTCCCTGCAGTGATCAATAAAGTCTAATAACAGAATCAGTTCAGGGTTATTTACAGTTTTACAGAGTAGATTGTACTTACAGAGCAGCAGAGATGTCCGTCCCATCGTTCCGGACCTGTTGGTGGAATGAAATCAGTCACATCACTTCAACTCTCCTCCTTCCTCTTTGTTTGTTTCACTGGTGACTGAAGGTTTTTATCTCACCAGTTAAAAATAAATGGGTGGGCTGGTTTTTCTTGAGCACAGAGAGTCCGAGGAGGGATGGAGCCCAGCACAAAGCAGGAAATGACTGTGTGCTTCAGATGCAGTGTGGTTTGTCTCAGAGTGTTTGAAGTGGAGACAGATTCATCTGAAACAAGGACATCTTCTCCACAGTGGACTTTCACTCTGTAGCAGTGTGAGGACAGTTTCCTCTCTTTTCAGTAGTTCAGATGAAACTTTCCTGGGTGCAACCTGTTTTCCTCTTGTTGTGTTTTGTTGTTGCAGTGCCACAAAAGTCCTGCAGGGGTCAGTAAAGTTTGAGGCCTGTTAGAAGTTCAATTTAAAGTATGAAGAGTTTTGCACAGAGGACAATGAGATAAGGAGAAAACATGAATGGCTACAACTCTGTTCCAGGTACAGATGAATGTGTTGATTCAGAATCAGCAGGCGTCACTCCTGAGAAGCTGCCAGCTTTAGTGTTTTCATACAGTCCAGCATTACAAACCACAATGTGCCTCAAGAGGCTTTACTATCTACACAGCATACAGTGTGTGCTGTCCTCAGTGTGGACATTGTGTCTCCATACTATAGGAGGTCAAATGTGTGTTGTACAGATGTTAACATCTGGATAAGGATAGTGATGATTGTTCTATCAGCATTCTCATTCTTCTCATGGTCTCTGCAACCTAGATACTCAAAGCTGCTGTAGATGTGTCTGCAGAACAGATGTCTCATGAACAGAGCCAAGGCTAAGCTAAGCTAACTGTTTGTGTAAACCTCATAAGGAGGCCTTCGATCTATCTATGTTTCAGTGACTTGTGTTTCTGGATACAAAACTAATCTTATTATTTAACAAAATGGTCTCTGTAGGAATATTTTCTGTCAGACTCTGAGAATAACAACCTCAGCCTGTCAGAGACAAAAACACTTCTAGTGGACTGAAGTTTGACAGTCGGAGTTGCCCATAAGGATCACGCTGCAGTTGTGTCATGGCTGCCAGCTGAGGAGATCAACTGGACAGATCCAAAACATTCATGAAGTATAAATCATTTGCATATCAAACATGTAAATATAGTTCCAGGTTAAAAAGATCCAGAATTCCCCTTAAACTTCACAGAAGCTCAGACAAGTAAACGCTCCTTACAGAGAAAACACTCTGTACTGTATTCACTAACAAATCATTGAATAAACACCAGAAAGACATTCTGTTGTTTGTGAATTCTTTATTAGACAAACTGTCGACACAACACAGGTGTCACGAATAGGACGCTCACTGATCTGACAACAGACACACAGAGTCCCTGAAACCTCTGCTGGAAAGACAGGATAGAAGAAGAGTTCAGAGGTCTGAGGACGGGATCGAATCATCGTAGTCGGCCATGTGTCAGGTCATACTTCTCTTATGTCTAAATGTATTATTTAATTTTTTACCATATCAAGAGCAAAGACATGTTTTTTCTCCTGTGTGAATCATGATGTGTGTGATAAGATTTTGCTGTCAGCTGAATCTTTAACAACATTCACGTCAACTTTGTGATGTCTATCCTTTGTGAATCCTGATGTGTGTGATAACATATTGCTGTCGGGTAAATCTTTTACCACATTCACCACAACTGAACGGTTTCTCTCCTGTGTGAATCTTTGTGTGTGTGATAAGATGTTGCTTTTGGATGAAGCTTTTACCACATTCACCACAACTGAACGGTTTCTCTCCTGTGTGAATCTTTGTGTGTGTGATAAGATTTTGCTGAACGCTGAATCTTTTACCAAATTCACAACAACTAAATGGTTTCTCTCCTGTGTGAATCTTTCTGTGTTTGTTAAGATGTTGCTGTTGGCTGAATCTTTTACCACATTCACGACAACTAAATGGTTTCTCTCCTGTGTGAATCCTTGTGTGTGAGATAAGACAACGTTTTTGGGTAAATCTTTTACCACATTCATGACAACAAAATGGTTTCTCTCCAGTGTGAATCTTTGTGTGTCTGGTGAGATTGCTCTTATAGTTGAATCTTTTACCACATTCACAACAACTAAATGGGTTCTCTCCTGTGTGAATCTTTCTGTGTTTGTTAAGATGTTGCTGTTGGCTGAATCTTTTACTACATTCACGACAACTAAATGGTTTCTCTCCTGTGTGAATCCTTGTGTGTGAGATAAGACAATGTTTTTGGGTAAATCTTTTACCACATTCACCACAACTAAATGGTTCCTCTTCTTTCTGAATCCTCTTACAAATCTTCAGTTTTGAGATTTTGCAAGATCTTTCACCACAGTCAGAGGAAGTAAACTGTTCCTTGCCAGCACCCTATCCTACACCACTTACAGGGAATTCAATGTTTTTCTGAAAGTTTAAACTTGAATGAAGTTCTTTGGTCTCACTCCAAACATCATCATTAACTTCAGCGTTGGGATCAGAAGAGTTTTCAGCCTGAGGTTCAGGAGAGTCTTCAGTCTCAGGTTCAGGAGAGTCTATAGCTTGAGGTTCAGGAAAGTCTCCTGTCCTGTCTTCAGTCCCTGATTGTAAATGTCTATCTGGAACTGAGTTCCTGGCTGGTTCTGGTCCACCACAGTCCTGTCTGTCAGCTTCTGTTTCCATCTGTTCAGTTTGTCTTTGATGAAGCTGCGAGGACTGAAGTTTCTCTTCATCATCATCTTCATGCTTCACGGGAACAAGAGTGAATGTGAACTCAGTGATATCAGCTTCCTCCCGATTAGTCCACAGTTCCTCCTGTTCATCTTTAATGTGTGGGGGCTCTGGGTCCTGCTGGTCCAGACTGGAGCTCCACTCCTGCTGCACGAGAGAAACCTTTTTCTGACCAAACAACAGGTGCTGGACATCTGCAGGACACAGGAGACAAAAAGACAAATGTTAGTCAGACAGAAAAAAGTTCAAATCAGGATGATATTCAGCCAAATACTGGAGCGGACAGGTAACCCCACATTGTTCCACTGAACATCATGAGAAATGCCAAATCTTGATGAATTAAAACAGTGTGTAAGTGTAATATTGTGTTGGAAATTCAATTTTGAAAATTCTACATTTGTCTTGGTTAAAAAATTAAAAATAAAATCAACAAAAATACAATCACAAGTTAACTGTTGATTTAAAGTTCTTATTTGTGGTTTTCTGCACCTACATTTTGATGCTTCATGCTCCTTGATAACCTCCAATTTAAAATTTCTTGCACCCACAATAAAGATTTTATGCTGTATACAGACAAAACGCGAAGAAAATATTCATTCTGCATTACTGGCGCTTGTTCAATGGCAGGGTTGTTAACTCTTAATCGTGTCTACTCGCACAACGTGACTAGAACTGTGAACGTGTGGCACCCAGCCAGAGTCTGCAGCTTCCAGCGCTACCTGATGCTAACAGGTGAACAGTTCTCAGCTGTGTAGCATCTGTCCATCTGTCTCCACTGAGTGGCAGCTTCTTAACAGGTGTGTTAAACACAATAAATCTGTCTTGCTACATTAATGTGAACCCAAAACAAAGAGATTCCTCTGTGATTTGACCACAATGAACAAACCAGAAGGACACCGAAATAACAGCATCATAATGTCGCCTTGTAAAAAGTCTGAATTCATGCTACCTGAGGCTGGAAATTAGCCTCCAGGAGGGACAGTAGAGACTGTTGAGCCCTGATTTTCACTGAGACTTGGCTGAACTCAACCGTCCCGGACACCATTTACATGGAGGGGCTAACATCATTCTGGGCGGTCAGGAGCTGCACTCTAAGGGGTAAAACTTGGGCTGGTGGAGTGAATATACATAAATAACTACTGGTACAAATACCACAACAGTCTCTACTCACTGCTTTCCTACATTAAATCCCTGACTGTTATATGTTGCCCTCTCTACATACCCAGGGAATGTACTGTGATGTCATCATGGCAGTATACATTTCCCCAGTGAAGACACTGAGGAGGTCTTGAACACTCAGTACTGCTCCATCAGTGAGCTACAGTCCACACATCCCGTTGGAGAGGTCTCTGTTGCTGCAGACTTCAACCAGGCCAACATGAAGAAGGTTCTCCCTGGTTATCACCAACATGAGGACTCTGTGACTCGGGGAGTTTACACACTACACCATCAGTACACTAACACCAAGGGGGCTTTTAAAGCAGTCCGCCGCCCCACCTGGGCTCCTCTGACTGGGCATAAGTGTGTTGTAGGACTGCTTTGAATGTTCTGTCTGCTTTATGTTTAAAGTTACAGCCACTGGCCAGCAAACAGTCAATGTGGAGCAGAATGCAGAAGCTGTAACTGGATACAAACACAAATGCATAGAAGATGTCTGTGTCATAAAACCAGAAACCCTGGCTGACCAATGAGGTGCGAGCAATGCTCAGAATACAGCTTTCAAATCTGATGACACGGCAGTACTGAGGTCAGCAAGACTCAACCTGAACTGAGCGATCAGGAATGCAAAGCAGGCCGACAGTCAAAGATCCAGAGTCACTTCTATGACTCTAAGGAAACCAGACGATTTCTGCAGGGTATAAATCACATGACTACAGGCCCACTCCCCCCACTGTGACAGCAACACGGACTTCCTAAATGACCTCAATAACTACTTTGGACAGTTTGATGCACTGATCGTTACCTCCTGCTACAAGAAGCCACCATCATCCCGGTACCGAAAAACTCACTGTCACTTAAAAGCTACTGTCCTGTAGAACCCGAGCTGGTGAAAGACCACATAGTCTCAGTGCCGCCTCCATCACTCCACCTGCTCCACATCTTCAGGCTGAATGAAACAACGGCAAGTAAAATACAGTTGCAACACCACAAATGTGTTCAAGCACATGAAACATCATAGGGAAAAAAACGTAACTAAAGAAACGGAGAGGAGAGAAACCCCCAACCCCTGACCCCAACAGACCCAGAATCTCTGACCCGATAGACCCAGACCCGACCCAGACCCAGAGGCATGACAGGACCTTAGATGTTTTTCAGTCCAGCAGAGAATATCCAGGTAGATAATAGTGATGGAAATAATATTTTAGTCATCTTCAGCATTAGTTAATATCAATTTTCAAAGTGCAACTGGTCATTTGTTACGTTAGCCAACTCAAAAAGTATAAATAATGCTGAAAAATTTATATAAAACATTTATCCCACTGAAATATGTTATCATGTAAAAGAAAAACAGGAGAATCAACATTAAGCAAGTTTAGAGGTAAGTCGGAGGTGTGGAACCATTTTAAACAAATCATGGGCAGTGACAACATGTGTCGCCTGTGTTGAGTGCATTAAGTGCGGCACTTGTTGCATTATTCGTTAAGATAATTCTAAACATATTTCTGTGGTTCAAACAACATGGAATTGTAGTTGAGAACATCATTTATAACAGCCCACGTATTAAAAAATAAATCGGGCTCGGGCTCATAATTACAGTTAATGGGCCGGGCCGGGCTTGGACACAACGTGCACAGGCTCGGGTCGGGTCAGGCTTGATTTTTTGGGCCCGATCTAAGCTCTAGCTGGGACACCAGAATAATTAAACTTTCGCTCATTTTATCAGATAAATCGTTTGCATTGTATGATGTTACTTCCCGTCTACAAAGCAAGCGATTTCATTGGTCAAGCATGTAGTTTCGCAGACGGAATTCCGCAGACGACAAAGTGGTTCCGGATTTTTTTTTTGCCGCACGAAAGTTCCGCCCCGGTGTGCAAGCTCCCATTAAAACCCATGAAATCATTATTTATAAATTTCCGTGTGAATAATCCGCAAGGAAATTCGCACTTGGTGTGAAACGGCTTTTAGAATAACAACAGATTTTGTTTTTATTCGTTAACGCTCGATAACGTGCAGCGCGAGCCTCTGACGGGTTACTATGGCAACTCCACTGGGACAAACCTTGCAGCTGCGCGTTAACCGAACCTCCTTTGTTTTCATTCTAACGTGTAAACATGTCGTTATTTTAACACAAAGAAAGGAATATCTTCATGTAAAACGTTTACCGAATGAACAAGAAGGCTCGAATAGTTCAGAAAGTGATGTAGACAGAGTTTCACAGAGTTTATAAAGTGTCTCTTAACTCAACAACTCACTAAATTGAGACATTTTTCAAGGGAGTCTGGGGACTTTCTCCAAGAGCAGCAGCACTCACCTGTCTGGATAGAAGAGTCAGTGTTGACCAGAGTTTTACAGTCTGCAGAGCCTTAATGTTGTGATGTGTGGATTTAATGTGTCTGTTGGAACATTTCACATGTTCTACATCCATGTTGTTGGATGTGTAGTTGAAAATATAAGTGTAACTATTATTAATAATAGTTTTTCTCCAGCACATCCTCTTCCTGTCGTCCTCACAGCTCTCAGCTGTTTGAAGGACAGTTTGTCTCGTACAGTAAAACAACGCTGTACAGCCCCAGTTCACCACTTTAGTGACTGGAAATGTGAAAAGGATTTAAAGACTAGAGTAGTACACAATACAACCAGGAAGTGATGCTACACTGTTGTTATCTAAAGTTTCCTGAGGACAGTTGTGCTGTGAGAAGCAGCGCTGATCACGTCTCTGAGACTCACCCAGCAGCATCTGGACAGATGTGTCCTCCATGCTGCTGCTGAAACGAGAGCAACATCAGTTTACCAGCCAGTGAAAGTGTCCTTCCTGTCTGTGGACGACCCGCTGCCTCTGTGGTTTTCTCTAATGCAGCTTCCAGGAAACAGACTGTTTGAAAGAGAAGAGGAGGGACCAGACCAGAGTTCTGGAGAGCCCGAGGAGGAGTTGATCTGTTCTGTTCATGTGTAGTCAGTCAAAGGGACCCGGGCCTTCTGTTCCACGCCACCTCACACATTCCAGTCCACCACCTCCAGTCTGTTAGTCGCCTCCAGAACCACCCACAAAGGTGTCTTCAGACATAAAGTCCTCAGGATGACTTCATCCTTCTGCGACTTGTACAGGTGTCTTATGATGGATCTGTGTTACGATGTGACGACTCCATGCTCAGGTTCTGGTTACATCTGGGTTGAAATCATCCACCTTCAACTAGAACATGTGCAGTTCATCTGTTCTGGGTTCTCTGATTTATTCATTTTTGAAAGGACTTATATTTGTTTCAAACGTTTTAAATGGATTTGAGATGAGAACACATTGGATCAGATCAGGAGGGACGTATCAGTCCCCATGAAACAGCTAATATTGAGCTGGTTGCTTTTGTTACATGTTTCCTGTAAAACATCAGCCAACAGCACCATTTGTTCGTCACAGCCCAACCTGTAACCGCAGAGTCTCCCCCGCTTGACTCTCCATGAACTGGCAGCTCCCGGTGATGGACCCAGTCGGACCAGGGCAGAAACACACCGCCTGCTACAGAAGAGAGAGGAGGTTCATGACGGGGGTTCATCAACACTGTGCAGCGTCTGATGGAGTCTCATCAGTGGAAACCAGTCAGACCTGCCTCCTGATCAACACAGCATCCACCCTGTGGATCATCTGGGGGAAGCAGTCAGTCATGAACCTCCTCTCTGATGTGTTCCTTCATTTTCTGGAGGAGTTTCTTCATCACAATCAGACGACGTAGATGTGTTGGGTTTAATGTCTCTCCATGATCTCCCACAGACTGTAATCCAGCTGTCAGTCCCACAGGAAACACTCAGTAACATCACCCTCCATCTTTTTTAGGTTTCCTGTCTGTTCTCTGTCTGTGTGAGATGCATGTTGGGTAAATGATCATGTCAGTGCAGTCAGACAGCCAGCAGGTGGCAGCACAGCAGCGTCACAGTGTTTCACTGCTGATGATGTTCAGTCTGAACTTTGACCCACAGAGAAACACAGACATGAAGATTTAACCAGCTGAACAGAAGAGCTGCAGAGTCACAGCCGCTTCCAGGAAACATCCAACACTGACTGAAACTATTCAGAAACCACCTTCTCACTCTTCATGTGTCCACAGGCTCGCCTCTCTTTGTTTGCAGGCTTCTGATTGGCTGTGGTGGTCTGACAGTAGAGGTTTATATCCACACCTCTGACTCATGTGGGTGTGGACGAGGCCTGAGAAACACGACTACATACAGTCAGAAGTCCTGAGTTCATACTTTAAATGTGAACAGCTGCTTCACTGCCTCTGTGAGCCCCTTTATCTCCAGATAAAACCTGTCAGGACACATCCAGGTGCTGCTGGGAAACTCTCAGAGCTGATCTACACTCCAGAAAACACCTTTACAACTCAAACACACCTCTGTTAACACACACCACCTCGTTGTTCCACACAGTGACGTCTTCAGTGTTCGGCTCCACTAGTTACATGGAGACATTCAGTCTCAGCACAGGAAGCAGTTTATAATGTATAGTTGTGATGTTCAGAACACAGAAGAGGACGGTCGATCTGTTCAACACCATGATGACGACCAGGTGAAGCAAACACAAGTCCCATGATGCACCTCTTCACTCTGTAGTCTCACTGTGGGATCATAAAGGAGCATTTTGTCTCATATTCATTAAAAACTCTCTGACAGTTTGAAACAATCAGCTGGTGAACATGTGACACATAAACCAGGTTCAGGTAAATTACACCTGGATCAACAGTTCACGTACAATTTATCATAAAATATCATAACAGAGACAAAGACATGTTGTTAATATAAGATCTACTTTATTGATTATCCGTCAGTAACACTGACGAGACGTGACAGTAAATATATACAAGAACACATTTCAACAAATTGTTAAAGTACATCAGATAAAGCAGCGAGCAGATTATATGACATTGGACAAACAAAATAAAAAGGACGTGACATCAGATTGACACTGAACCTGGACAAGTTCTGAGGATGATAACTGATGTTTCTCATCAGCAGCAAGGTGTTCAGATTTCTTCTTCATGAGTCTTTTATATACCAGGGTTAAAAAAATGACCCACAAAACAAGAATCACTGCAAAAACAGCTGCTATCAGAGCCAATCGAGAACGACTAGGCAGGTTCCTTCTGTCCTCGCTTCCTCCCTCCTTGTGTCCTCCCTCCTTGTTTCCTCCCTCCTTGTTTCCTCCCTCCTTGTGTCCTCCCTCCTTGTTTCCTCCCTCCTTGTTTCCTCCCTCCTCGTTTCCTCCCTCCTTGTTTCCTCCTTCCTCGGTGTGTCCAGCTGTGAGACCTGCAGAGCAGAAAGAGGTGTCAGCAGGTAGCATTTCCTCTTCAGTGTCACATCAGACATCATCTCCTGCTCTCTGATCACATGACTCAGACTTCATGGGTTGAGTTCTCTGCCTGACTCAGTCTGACACAGGAACTCTGGTTGTGTCAGTTTTTCCACTCCGCTCTGATTCTGTGGTTCAGCTGCAGGTTCCTGGTAAACACACCGACCTCTTCAGCCTCTCTCGGGCTTCTGCGTCTTGTCTCGGGATCACTCGTCCTCTGGAGTGGAGCGTTGCTGTCACAGTGTCTCTGGGCTCGGTGCCCTGCCGCTGCTCCTCCACCAGGCCTGTCTGCTCTACTGAACGAGCCCAGAGACGATGCAGCTGAGACAGTCACAGGTCGGTTTGTTTACCAGGGAAACTACTGCTCACCATCCACAACATGGTCTCAACATACACTTGTTGAGATTTAGATCAAACAGAGTCAGGCGTACACACAGCTTTATACATCTGAAGACCAGTTTTAGTTTAGAGACACACTGAACACTACAACTCACCTGTAACTGTCAGGCTGATGCTCCTGATGGAAACAGGCGGCGCTCCGTCTCTCCGTCCTATTACACACTCGTATGTTCCAGAGTCGTTGATGGTGACGTTCTTCAGGTTCACAGTAAAGACTCCATCTTGATACGTATGATCCACTCGACCACGAACAGACAGATGCTGGTCGGATTCATATGAGTGGTTATTTCTGAGGACGATGACATCACCCACTGACTGATGTTTCCACGCCATCACTGTGATGTCACCATCTGAGTGAACCGGACACTGAAGAGTGACGTCATCTCCAGGCTTCTTCTGTGTGTCTGAACAAAACCAGAGATAACAGACGGAGTTAGAACAGTTCAGACATCATCCAGAACATTCCTGACACAGAAGAACCGACTTCCTGCTCAGACTGAGACGTGATCCATACATCACAAGATGAACTAAACCTGTGATATACAGACTACACTGATCACGCAGTGATTCCACTGAATGTGTTGGTCGTCACTGAGACGTCTGTGTGATCATGGAGACGACAGTGATCACAGCGAGACATCGAGACAAATCATGAACGTCATTACAACCTGTGATTTAGAACGACAGCAGCTGAAATGAGGTTACAACATCAAATATGTGTCATCAGTTTTATAATGTGTTCATTTGTAGGCTGACAGAGACGATACTGATCAGTTTAGTTTAATGTTTCATGTGAAACGTCTTAAATATGGAACTACACAGACTGTGAGCAGCAACAAGAAGCTGGAGGACCTGGTGATGGAACGTTTATGTGTTACTGTGGAATCAGAACATTTAGACGACACTAAACGTGTCAGCTTCACCAACATTACACTGCTGGACATGTTCTTGCTGGTTGCCTCTCTCCCTCACATCTCATTCACCTTCCTATAGTTGTTTTCTGACTATAACTATATATAAACTATGAGAAACTGACCTGACTGATGTTAACAAGCCCACTAAACTACTGAGGTATAAACAGTCTTATTAAATCTTAAAGAAGACTTGTTCACCGTCCATCTGACATTATTTTAATTCATCATTTCTCTTCTCTGCTTGGTTCAAACTGACAGTCATGAAGAACAGGAGGGTGTAATCTGAGCTGCAGGTCTCTGTGGCGACTCGTTCCTGATGGCTGCTCCCTTCTTTCAGTTCCACCAACCAGCTTTCACCATAATCTCTGTGAGTCGATCTGAGCCAATCGTTTCTGTCCACCTGTCATGTTAGAGACCCTCCTCCATCTTTAGTTCACCTAAAGCCGCTCCCCACGTCTCCTCGCCCAGGTGTTCACATTCCTACACTCTGCTGTCACACTACCTTCATCTGCGCTAACTCAAGTCTCTCCTTGTTAAAACCTCCATGTTAGTGAGACGTAGAGACTTTAATGTGAGCGTGGATCCGTCAGCATCACTGGATGTGTGCTGTCTTTACTTCACATCTCACATTCAGACCAGACGTCACCAGATGAACAGGACCGGCTCTGAGCTGATTCATGTACATGATGTGTCATTGTACGCTCGAACTGACTGAATACACTGAAAACACACTGAGCTTAAAGGACAACACTTCTGTCTGATTTCAACCTACAAATGAACAAACTTCATTAAGATAATCACACCATCATGTGTTCTGTGACACGTTAACGTTGTAACCTCAGTGTAGATGTTTAGAGTGAAAATCATGTTTCTACTAAAAAATCTACAAAGAAGAATAAAAATAATGATGAGAGTGAAACGTGTAATTAAATGATCCACATGGTGATCAGTGTTGGTCTGTAGAGACACAACCTGCTGCTGACACATGAGACTAACTATCAAACATTAAAATTGAAAAAAAAACATTAAATAAAGAAGACATCTTACCTTCACATGCAGAGAGGACGGCAGCACTAAGCACCAGGAAGATCAAACCCAACATTGTTCCCATTGTTGAGTCGCTCCAGCTGAAGCTTTCCCCTCAGACCTGCCTGAAGCGCCATCTTAAACTCTGGGTTTTCGGCTTCGATAAAACCTCGATTCGGCACGCAATACTGTCTGACAGAGAATCTCCCAAAGACTCATCTGAAGACTCCCCTCACCTCTCTGTGCTGACAGTGTAGCTGTAGCCCTGCCCTCTTTGCCAGGCCCTCTCCGTGCTGACAGTGTAGCTGTAGCCCGTCTGATACTCAAGAGTCCATCATGTGCAGTGAGGTGATTCTTCAGGAGATTCTCTGTCAGTCGGTATAGGAGTCGAAGTGGTATACAAGAAGAAGTGGGGTACAAAAAAAAGTAATGTATAAGAAGAAGTGGTGCACAAGAAGAAGTGGTGTACAAGACAAAGTGGGATACAAGAAGAAGTGGTGTACAAGAAGTAGTGGTAGACAAGAAAAAGTGGGGTAAAAGAAGAAGTGGTATACAAGAAGAAGTCATGTACAACAAGAAGTGATGCACAAGAAAAAGTGGGGTACAAGAAAAAGTGGGGTATAGGAAGAAGTCATGTACAAGAAGAAGTGGTGTACAAGAAAAAGTGGGATACAAGAAGAAGTGGTGTACACGAAAAAGTGGGGTACAAGAAGAAGTGGTGTACAAGAAAAAGTGGGGTACAAGAAGAAGTGGTGTACAAGAAGAAGTCATGTACAACAAGAAGTCATGCACAAGAAAAAGTGGGGTACAAGAAGACATGGTGTACAAGAAGAAGTGGGAAATGCTTCATAGTGAGCGACTCATCAGTTCTTCCTGGCGAGGGCCTGGCAGAGAGGGCAGGGCTACAGCTACACTGTCAGCACAGAGAGGTGGAGTGAGTCTTCAGGTGAGACCTGAAGACTCACCCCACCTCTCTGTGCTGACAGTGTAGCTGTAGCCCTGCCCTCTTTGCCAGGCCCTCTCCGTGCTGAGAGTATAGCTGTAGCCCGTCTGATACTCAAGAGTCCATCATGTGCAGTGAGGTGATTCTTCAGGAGATTCTCTGTCAGTCGGTATAGGAGTCGAAGTGGTATACAAGAAGAAGTGGGGTACAAAAAAAAGTAATGTATAACAAGAAGTGATGCACAAGGAAAAGTGGGGTACATGAAAAAGTGGGGTATAGGAAGAAGTCATGTACAAGAAGAAGTGGTGTACAAGAAGAAGTGATGTACAAGAAGAAGTGGTGCACAAGAAGAAGTGGTGTACAAGAAAAAGTGGTGTACAGGAAGAAGTCATGTACAAGAAGAAGTGGTGTACAAGACGAAGTGGGGTACAAAAAGAAGTGGGGTACAAAAAAAGGTAATGTATAAGAAGAAGTGGTGCACAAGAAGAAGTGGTGTACAAGAAAAAGTGGGATACAAGAAGAAGTGGTGTACACGAAAAAGTGGGGTACAAGAAGAAGTGGTGTACAAGAAAAAGTGGGGTACAAGAAGAAGTGGTGTACAAGAAGAAGTCATGTACAACAAGAAGTCATGCACAAGAAAAAGTGGGGTACAAGAAGACATGGTGTACAAGAAGAAGTGGGAAATGCTTCATAGTGAGCGACTCATCAGTTCTTCCTGGCGAGGGCCTGGCAGAGAGGGCAGGGCTACAGCTACACTGTCAGCACAGAGAGGTGGGGTGAGTCTTCAGGTCTCACCTGAAGACTCACTCCACCTCTCTGTGCTGACAGTGTAGCTGTAGCCCTGCCCTCTTTGCCAGGCCCTCTCCGTGCTGAGAGTATAGCTGTAGCCCGTCTGATACTCAAGAGTCCATCATGTGCAGTGAGGTGATTCTTCAGGAGATTCTCTGTCAGTCGGTATAGGAGTCGAAGTGGTATACAAGAAGAAGTGGGGTACAAAAAAAAGTAATGTATAACAAGAAGTGATGCACAAGGAAAAGTGGGGTACAAGAAAAAGTGGGGTATAGGAAGAAGTCATGTACAAGAAGAAGTGGTGTACAAGAAGAAGTGATGTACAAGAAGAAGTGGTGCACAAGAAGAAGTGGTGTACAAGAAAAAGTGGTGTACAGGAAGAAGTCATGTACAAGAAGAAGTGGTGTACAAGACGAAGTGGGGTACAAAAAGAAGTGGGGTACAAAAAAAGGTAATGTATAAGAAGAAGTGGTGCACAAGAAGAAGTGGTGTACAAGAAAAAGTGGGATACAAGAAGAAGTGGTGTACAAGAAAAAGTGGGGTACAAGAAGAAGTGGTGTACAAGAAGAAGTCACGTACAACAAGAAGTCATGCACAAGAAAAAGTGGGGTACAAGAAGACATGGTGTACAAGAAGAAGTGGGAAATGCTTCATAGTGAGCGACTCATCAGTTCGTCCTGGAGAGGGCCTGGCAGAGAGGGCAGGGCTACAGCTACACTGTCAGCACAGGGAGGTGGGGTGAGTCTTCAGGTGAGTCTTTGGGAGATTCGCCGTCAGTCAGTATAGCATGCAGAGTCAAAGTGGGGTACGAGAACACATTTTCATCTGTCCTGTCTGCGTGTGAAGGTAAGATGTCTTCTTTATTTAATGTTTAATTTTTAATTTTAATGTTTGATAGTTAGTCTCATGTGTCAGCAGCAGGTTGTGTCTCCACAGACCAACACTGATCACCATGTGGATCATTTAATAACACGTTTCACTCTCATGATGATTTTTATTGTTCTTCCTTGATTTTTAGTAGAAACATGATTTTCACTTTGAGTGTCTGAACTGAGGTTACAACGTTTACGTGTCACAGAACACATGATGTTTTGATTATCTTAATGAAGTTTGTTCATTTGTAGGTGGAAATTAGACAGAAGTGATTTAATGTGAAGGTTTGTCTTCTTAAAGGAGCTCTGTGTCGCACTGTACAAGATTATTAATGAGGCAACAACACATGGAATCAACAGATTCTCTCAGAGGAACATCAGGTCCCAGAACACTGTCTGAAGCTAGAGAGGTGGCAGGGTCCGCCGCCGATACACACAGTAACTTGAGTGGAGAGACTTGAGTTACAGCAGATGAAGGTGGTGAGACAGCAGAGTGTAGGAATGTGAACGCCTGGGCGAGGAAACATGGGGAGATGTGGGGGCTCAGATCGACTCACAGAGATCGTGGTGAAAGCTGGTTGGTGGAACTGAAAGAAGGGAGCAGCCATCAGGAACGAGTCGCCACAGAGACCTGCAGCTCAGATTACACCCTCCTGTTCTTCATGACTGTCAGTTTGAACCAAGCGGAGAAGAGAAACGATGAATTAAAATAATGTCAGATGGACGGTGAACAAGTCTTCTTTAAGATTTAATAAGACTGTTTATACCTCAGTAGTTTAGTGGGCTTGTTAACATCAGTCAGGTCAGTTTCTCATAGTTTACATATAGTTATAGTCAGAAAACAACTATAGGAAGGTGAATGAGATGTGAGGGAGAGAGGCAACCAGCAAGAACATGTCCAGCAGTGTAATGTTGGTGAAGCTGACACGTTTAGCAGACTTTACTTCCTGAGGAAGCTGAGATCCTTCAACGTGTGCAGCAAGATGTTGGAGATCTTTTATCAGTCTGTGGTGGCCAGTGTACTTTTCTTTGCTGTGGTTTGTTGGGGAAGCAGCATTGGAGCCAGCGACACCAACAGACTCAACAAACTGATCAGGAAGGCTGGCTCTGTGATTGGCTGCAAACAGGACACTGTGGTGGAGAGGAGGACACTGAAAAAACTGTTATCCATCATGGATAATCCTCTCCACCCTCTCCAACTCACACTGGTCAGACAGCGGAGCACCTTCTCCGGAAGACTGCTTCAGCTTCGCTGTCGAAGCAACAGATACAGGAAATCTTTCCTGCCACAATCCATCACTTTATATAATAACTCTCTCACCTCTGCCTGACAGAGAACTCTGGTCTCTCTACTGTTTTGTTGTATATATTATTATTGTTATAGTATATTTTGCATATTTTGTTTTGTTGTATATATTATTATTGTTTATAGCACACTGTGCACTGTATATATACACTATGTATATATTGGATTCTATTTATGTGTTTTAAGTGTTTTATTTGCTGACCCACTACTGCTGTAACAAAATAATTTCCCAGTCTGGGATCATTAAAGTAATTCTATTCTATTCTATTCTATTTAGTGTCGTCTAAATGTTCTGATTCCACAGTAACACATAAACGTTCCATCACCAGGTCCTCCAGCTTCTTGTTGCTGCTCACAGTCTGTGTAGTTCCATATTTAAGACGTTTCACATGAAACATTAAACTAAACTGATCAGTATCGTCTCTGTCAGCCTACAAATGAACACATTATGAAACCGATGACACATATTTGATGTTGTAACCTCATTTCAGCTGCTGTCGGTCTAAATCATAGGTTGCAACGACGTTCATGATTTGTCTCGATGTCTCGCTGTGATCACTGTCGTCTCCATGATCACACAGACGTCTCAGTGACGACCAACACATTCAGTGGAATCACTGCGTGATCAGTGTAGTCTGTATATCACAGGTTTAGTTCATCTTGTGATGTATGGATCACGTCTCAGTCTGAGCAGGAAGTCGGTTCTTCTGTGTCAGGAATGTTCTGGATGATGTCTGAACTGTTCTAACTCCGTCTGTTATCTCTGGTTTTGTTCAGACACACAGAAGAAGCCTGGAGATGACGTCACTCTTCAGTGTCCGGTTCACTCAGATGGTGACATCACAGTGATGGCGTGGAAACATCAGTCAGTGGGTGATGTCATCGTCCTCAGAAATAACCACTCATATGAATCCGACCAGCATCCGTCTGTTCGTGGTCGAGTGGATCATACGTATCAAGATGGAGTCTTTACCGTGATCCTGAAGAACGTCACCATCAACGACTCTGGAACATACGAGTGTGTAATAGGACGGAGAGACGGAGCGCCGCCTGTTTCCATCAGGAGCATCACAGAGTTGTAGAGTTCAGCGTGTCTCTCTAAACTAAAACTGGGCTTCAGATCTATAAAGCTGTGAGACTGAAGAGGAGGAAATGCTACCTGCTGACACCTCTTTCTGCTCTGCAGGTCTCACAGCTGGACACACAGTGGAAGGAGGAAGTGAGGACAGAAGAAGGAAGGAGGGAGGAAACAAGGACGAAGAGAACCTGTGTGGTCATTCTGGGCTAATGGTTCTGATAGCAGCTGTTGTTGTGGGGATTTCTATTTCTGTTATCATCGGCTTTGTGGTTTATAAAAGACTAATGAAGAAGAAATCAGAGCACCTTTCTGCTGATGAACAACTGCAGTTATCATCCCCAGAACCTGTCGAGGCTCAGTATCACTCTGAAGTCTGAGACTCTCCACCAGGATGATCTGGTCTATCAGAGCCCAGCTATATCTCCTCTTCATGACCTGCTGCCTTAACAAGGTGGAGGAGTCTGAGGCCTGTGACAGATTATCAGCACTGTTGATGTTTCTCTGTGAAGGAGAGGAGGAGCTGGAGCTCACTGATGCTTCGTACCGCCACGCCTCTTTTGGTCCCGGCGTGCTGTATGAACTGACACACTGGAGCGTCTGTAAGTCAGCGTTGCTTGGTTCCACTCAGTCCATCAGTCGAGCTTTAGTTCCTCCACAGAAACATCCTGACACTGAAACTCAACCTCACATCAAGTGTATTCATTTCTAATATTATAAACCATGAACAGCACTGACATTATTGTTTAACGCATTTATAATGGCCGATTAATGAATATTTAAACAATAATAATAACACCCTCCAACCATGCATTGCATAGTTTGTCCACTGGAGGGCACTCTACAACAGGTCGAGTCTATGCCACCTAACTGTACAGGATGGCCATTCTGAGATCTCTTCTTGTACGGGTCTCGTGTCACGGGTCACCATGCATGTGCAACACAATGCGCTAGCTACCATCGCTATTCTGAAGAAGCAGAATGTTGAGAGGCACTTCTGAACTGTTCATAAAAAGTACGACACTGACTTTCCTCCAAAAGCGAAATAATTAGACAACAGTCCGTTATCACACAGCGTAATTCACAAGCAAAGGCCGACATGAAGCATTGTTACGGGTGAGTCACTTATCAGGAAGCATAAGAAGTCCTTCCAAGATGGAGAGATGATAAAAGAGGCCATTGTTGAGGCAGCTGAGTCCTTGTTTCAGGATTCTAAGAAATATTATCATCAATTAAGAAGTACAGTTACACAGCGCTGTGAAGTAATGGCCGGGGATTTGAGACAGCAGCTTCAGAGAGACATCGCAGACTGTGAGTGTTTCTCACTGCAGTTAGACGAGACTACAGACACCAGCAATACAGCCCAGCTGTGTGTTTTTATCAGATGATGTTTACAGATATGACTGAATTCACTCTTTACTCTCTTAATATCAGTTATGCATTGTGTTATATAAAGTATACTCAGTGTAGATGTTTGGTATTTTCTATGTAGGTAGATCATTTTGAGCAGGTCATTTTGAAAATAGCTCGCAAGCTAAAACAGTGTGTCCCCCCGCTCTACAACATCCCTGTTGGCAACATTTGTGTATATATATTATGATATATTTTGATGTTCCTCCGTTCTGTTGTGACAATAAAACAAGTTTATTTTTAAACTCCATTATCGTATTATTTCAGTGAAGACTCATAAATAACTACAAATAACTAATGTTACGAAATCTGTTTATGTTTTGTTACATGTTTTTATATATATTTATACCATGATCTGGGGGAATACTCGACTCTGATTGGCTGCAGGGTGTCCATTAACCCCTGATATATGGACACCTACTAAGTAGTTCCAGTCAAATTGTCTGTTCACCGCTGTAAATCAATGCGCTAGCTGGCATATCAAATCTGAATATTTCATTTCCAACACTGAGTGCAGTCCGTCAGTCCTAGTGTCTTATCTGTAACACACGACTGTAACACACAAGTCGTGTGTTACAGTCGACTTTGGCGACTGTAACACAGGCCTCCGTGTCGTCCATTAATTCCTGTTTATGGACACCTCATCGGGCATTATCCCTTACATATAACTACATATTAATATATACATATATACACATATATATATATATATATATATATATATATATATACATACACACATATATATATCTATATATATATATATATATATATATATATATTAGCTGGATTTCTACAGAAAAGCTGACTAAATTTACCACTCTTCTGCAGCAGCTTCCTGTTGACGGGAAGTCCCGACGACTCGATTACCGAGTGCAGTAGAGTTCGGCGGCTCATGTATGAAAATGTATGATTATGACTCCATGGAAAAGCAATCAAAGTTCATATCTGCTTACCTGCCAGTTTATAACAGTTATTATTGAGAGCGCACAGGGAAAAGAACGGAATTGAGCATTTCTAATCGCACTCGGTAATCGTCGTGTCAGGACTTCCCCGACCCGGAAGCTGATGGAGGAGAGTTGAACTCGGTTTTTAGCATTACAATAGCTTTCCTAGATGCCCGGGACTATGTGTTGAGACCCTATTTATACTTTTGCTGAAGTTTGGTGCTGTTCTGAGCATTATTTGTGGCTTTTTGGTGGCGGTTTCTATTTGGACCCATTTACTGCAATGTATTACTGTCGTGCGGTAGTTTCTGAGGTTGATAAAACTCCGTAAATTAGCGGTCTGCTAACTTGATCTTTCGAGAGGTAGTCTAACACAGTTTCACGGTGATTTAGACCATGGATTAAACTTACACCAGAATATCCCTTTAAGTGTTTAAATCAAACTGCTCAAGGATGTATATCAAACAAAACATTCACCCTACACAGTGAATGATGCAACAAAGAACAACTGTCTGTCAGGGGTGTTGATCTGGGATCTTTTCAGAGCTTGATGGTCCACAGTTCACCGAGGTGTAGGCTCATCGCTCTCCTTCTCTCTGGAGGATGTGAATCATCTCCAGCAGCTGCCTGGGAAAACTCTGCCCAACACTCATCTTCACGGATGTCTTTAAAGGACTCCAGCGATGCACAACAACCTCAGAAGCAGTGCACATATCCACAAACTGGGACTGTAGACCTGCATTTGCTAGTTTCAAGACGCCAAGAAGAAAAATCTCAGTCTCAGAGAAATGATGCCTTTAATTTGACTGAGCAGGCCTGATTTCCAATAAACCTTGTGGTCTCTCAGTAGCTCGTTTCTCAGACAAATCTTTTCGCACATGGCTCACCCTGCATGGCTCACACGACCACCGAGTGTGATCGGTGGTTAGAACAGTGGGAATACAGGACATATCTATCAAGCTTCTTTTGGAGCTGTGCTTGTATGCCACCTCATCACAGAGGCACCATCACAACACCGGCTAACTATGTTGTGAGCGTTGTAGCCAGCATCAGAAAGATGCCTCAATATCTCAGAGGCGAAGTGCTCCGCATCAAGCTCATGCAAGTCAGTCAACACCATAAGACGCTCCTCTTTCATGGAACTGCTGACAAACTGAATCATCGTAGACATGTTTTTGCCCACATTGCACCTGTCCCATCACTTTTGAAGCAAAATCCTGCGGAGTGGGCGTTTCCAAGCACCACTTCTGCCGGTGTTTGAATAATTTAATTTTGTGGATACCCTTTGTGATGCTTGCTAGCTTCTCCTTCTTCTGTAAGGTGCAGTCTCATGTGTACCATTATCATTACCTGCTGCATCATGTCTTAGAGTTCCTGTAGTCTCACAGAGCCTTGACTCATTCACACCGACAACACTCTTGGCATACGTGTAACTTTTTTTTCCAGGTTATGTTTTACCAGTCAACTGCCCCCCCCCGTAGAAACAGAAGCATGCATTCTGCACAACAGAGTACTTGAGTACTGTACCAGGCAGGACTGAATGATCGTAGTGTTGTACCGAATGCTACACAATATCAGCTGAGATGGTGTATTGACATTCAAGTCACTGGCAGCTGAGTGAGTACTGGGGCTTTGTAGCTACTATCACTGCAGGCAGGAGCAGCACAATGCCTGAAACACTGATGTATCACAGTGTTTGTGTTAATGTAAGTCGTTAGCAGCTGCACAATATTCAACAATGAACTGAGAGTGAAGCCACACAGATAAACAGAAAGACAGAGAGCGCAGCGAGAAATTAATCATTTGAAAAAGTTTTCCCACCGTAGTCTAATGGCTCAGAAGCACATCGGACTCTGTTGGTCTCTTAACATGCAGAATCTTTGAGGTGATATTTACCTGCCAGATCATCAACAGATCAACACCTGATCAACACCAGATCAACAACAGATCAACTCCAGATCAACACCAGATCAACATCAGATCAACACCAGATCAACATCAGATCAACACCAGACAACACCAGATCAACACCAGATCAACACCAGGTCAACATCAGGTCACAGCACATGTATTGAAAGAGACATTACCGTTCAAAGGGACGACAGCATGTAGATGAAGCTGCTGAACTCTGAATAGACTTGAGAAACTGAGACACCTGATGAGGACAGGTGTCTGTAGCTTCAGGAGTCACTTCCTTCATCTCTGTAATCTTCTTCTCCATCCTCCAGCTTGTGATCCGACGGTGCTGCCACCTGCTGGTGTTCTGTCTGTCCTGCATCTCCACTGTCCTCAGTGTCTTTATGGACTCAGGTCCACAGGTCACACTGAGTCACTGCCTCAGAGAGACCTGTGGTTCTGGTTTCTTCTGGATGAGGTTTTAACGTTCTGATTTTATGTTTCAGAGCACGTTATGACAGAATTATGATCTTTATTATTTCAACACATTTCTCTTTTTAGGAAATACACTAAATACAGTGACTGAGAGTCTCATACAACCAGTAGCTGAGACAGTCAGTTTTCACAGGGGAGTCAGACTGAGACCACAGCTCTCACAGCGGAGGCACAGAAACTGATATCATATAGTTATTTCCCTCTATGTGTCAAGTCGCGGTGGATGTGGAAGTGTTTCTTAGTCGCTCACTCATTTACTTATACAGGTAGTGATTGTCATGTAGAATCACATCATGAAGACCTGTATAAGCTTATAAATGTTTCCTAAACTGATTTAAAAAAGCGATCTGAAACAGTTGTGAAGGTGGCGTCTTTTTAATTGGTGACAAAGCTCACACTATGATTACAATTTACACCACTCGAGAATATTACAGAAGGCACTTTTATCAAACAAACCCACAAAGTTTCATTCTCATGTTTATTCTTAAACTGATTTACAGACGTCATGTACAAATCACATTACAATATCACAGAACACACTCACACCAAACAAACGTACAGAAGTCTTGATTTACAAATTCATCCATGTTGTGTTGAAATGTTATCATGTAAAGCAGACAGGGACAAACGAGACACTGCAGTAACTTGTGGATTGTGGTTACGAGGATACGAGACTCATGCAGTTGAACCCCAGAACATGCTAGGATGAATGCATGGTAAACACATTTGAATTCCCTTTCAAGAATATGTCACACATTGACCAACACTATCGAGCTAAACCTGCACAGAACTTTGACTTTACATTTATTGGCCTTCTACAACACTGGAGCTTATTGACACTAAATATTTTCTTTTAAATGACACTGACACAGTGAAACTGTTTATAGCTTGCTACTTTCATACTGCTAAGTTAGCTTAGCAAACTTTACCATATCCTTTTCAACTCCAGCCATAATATACATACATTAAGACAAGAAACATTTCAAACATAGTGAATAAACTTCATTCTGCTAACTCACCCGCAACTCTTCTCTGTCCTCCTACCACAACAACTTCTTCTTCTGTAATTGTGCTGGTGGTTGACATTCAGGTTTAGTTTATTACCGTCACCATCTGTTTGGCTGGAGAACTACTTGTTTGAGGTGTGATGTTTAAATGCATCCATATGGAAACGCTTGCGTCCAAAAATGGTTCCGGTTAAGTGGTGGTGGGGGGAGCCAGGGGAGGTATGAACCCTAGCCACCATTTTGTTTTGCTCTTCCAGACACACACACCCACACAGACCTGTATATAGTATATGTAAGTAAGTGTGTGTGTTTTCATCTTTGTGTTTCATATAAGAACCTTCATGCTGTTTGAATGTGAGTGAATGTTGCCAACCTCGACTCTGACAAGAACTCCTTTGACCATTACAGCTGTTATGGTAATATCGGTTGTAGTTATTAAGTTAATTATCAACATGAGGTGCTACAGTGTAAATGTATTTATTTATCATAATTAATCATCGTTCCTGATAATGATTAATTATATTTGGTAGCCAAATTTAACCCAAAACTCCCTATAATGTTGCACAAAGTACTAAATATGGTGCCCCGAGCGAGGCGACACTAGCAACCTCATGTAGTGAATCAGTAGAATAGGATAGAATAGAACAGAATTACTTTATTGATCCCAGACTGGGAAATATTTTGTAGCAGCAGCAGTGGGTCTGCACAAAAAGAAAGAAAAACACTCACTGTACATAACATGAATAGAAAACAACAATAGAAAATATATACACAGTGTAAACTATACAATGAACAATAATAATCTATACAACAATACAAGAAAGTAGTTTGAGACTTCCAGTTCAGACGTTGTTGTTTGTGGGTTGAGTTTGAACAGTTTGTTTGTTTGTTTGTTTGTTTAAGATTGAAGTCGGAACCAGATGTCTTCTACTCATCACTGAAGTAGACCTTCACACCAGAAGCGTGAGTGATTGGTCTCCAGAGACCGTCACACCTCAACACTGTCATCTGCTTCACTTCTTCTTACTTCATTTGATATTCTCCTCCCCATCACTCATGTGATGACCCCTCACATTTATCTGTTGGCCCTCTGGAGGGTCCCGACCCCGAGGTTGGAGAATTAACTTGTGTCTTCTTCCTGTAAACTAAATGTCACGTGTGCTTCCGTCAGCTGAACCAACCAGTGTCAACCAATCATATCGTGTCATCCACCCGTCAATCATTCTGAGCGAGCGGCACAGAGTGAAGACTTCCTGTCAGAGAGACGCAGCCGAGTGAACAACTGGAGGGTATTTATGAGAAACAGGAACCTGGACGACCACAAAGTTGCTATCTGCCATTAAAACCAGTTGACACATTTCACCACAAGGACAAACACGTCACTGTCAGCTCGAGCAGAGTGTCGAGAGAAACCTCACAGCTTCAGGTCAGTTTACTGGACTCAAGAAAAAGCTGTCGTTTATGCTCAGCATAAAAAACTACAACATGAATAATCTTCAGATTAAAGGTCAGTCTGAGATGCAGAAAATGCACCGAGGATCTAAAACCATGAACAATGGGCCTCATTTATGAACCGTTCTTACGAACAAATTGGTTCTTAAGTCCCACTTACAAAGAATTTATGCAGATTGTGGCATTCATGAATTTTTTCTTATCAAGGATTTTTTCTTAGGCAAGAACAAATCCTACGAACACTCAGGAGTACTCACATTTCAGTGCCGAAATGTTGGCATGGTTGTGTTTTCTTCTCTTGCGTAGTTCAATAAAATGCAATATTACAGTGATAATTCTGTCATATTTATTCATTCATTTATTTACTTCATATTTTTGGTAATTTACAAAGAATTTAAATTCTAAAATAAATTAAATGTGCCAATGATTTAGAATAAATCAAGTAAATTGGAAACAATGCCATCAATTAGTAACCCCCCCACCATATTTATACATGGCATTTCTCCATCCAAGGCCTGCAAAACAATGGCATATATATTGCTCCTGCGGCTTTCATCAATGTAAGAACACAGCTGCGAACAATTCTGAGGCTTACGAACGAGTTGGTGAATCTGACGTAGGGTTTTCTTAAGGAACCCCTTAAGAACAACTTAAGAAAGAATCTAAGAAGATTCTTAAGAAGACATTGGTGAATGAGGCCCATTGTTCTGTTGTTGGACTTAAAGGAAGTCTTTTGGTCATCAGTTCTGGAGCCTCATTTATAAACGTTGCGTACGCACAAAAGAAGGCGTACGCAACTCTCTACGCACACCGTGGGATTTATAAAAAGAGAACTTGACGGGAAAATGTGCAGTCCTCCACTCAAACTCTGACCCAAGCGTACGTACATAACTGGGGTAAGGAGAAACTGCGCCACTGATGGCAGAAGAAAGAAACGGGAGAAACTGTGTGAAACTGATACTGATCGTGTAAAATAAATAGTAATATTACCTCTCATATATGAACAGTTTATTTGCAAGATATGTGTACAATGAATAAACAAACAAACTCCCTGGAGTGCACACGGGAAACATATGATTTAGGACAATAGTAAGACAACAGTAGAGCAAATTACGTTTACACTGATATGAATGCAGTTGAATATATTAATATCCTATATCATATAGACCATTTCGTTCCATCTCCGTTTTCAATGCATAACACATAAAACACTTTGTAACTGTGTTTTGTTGCCATACAATCAGGGTAATTCTCACACGTGTAGCAGATATTACCTAATAGATGGGTATATAAAGGCATGTATTTACAATGCGTTATGGTGCACAATGGCTGCTTTGGCACTGTTGGAGGATGTGGCAAACGGAAGGATACGGAGGGAGCGGAACTTCAGAGACCAGCAAGATCCACTGGCCAACAGTGATGTGTGGCTGATGAGCCGTTTCCGACTCCCACGAGATGTCCTCTCGGATCTATGTGCGGTATTGGGCCCAGCGTTAGAGAGGAGCACCCACAGAAACCACGCCGTGCCGGTCCCGCTTCAAGTGGTATAATTGGTTTGTTGCAGCAGTACATAAAGTTTCCATATACGGTGAACAGGCAAATAAAAAAGCGCAATTTGCAGCAATGTCCCGTTTCCCAAATGTAATCGGTGCCACTAACTGCACTCATGTTGCTATAAGAGCACCAAGTGAGAATGAATTGGGCCGGCATCGGTGTCCCCCTCCTCCGTCCCACGTCACTCAGGAGGGATTCCCCGATGATCCCCGCCAGTTTTTCATCCAGCGGGGTGAGCTCCGGTTGGCCCGTTCGCCTTTCTCTCTGCTTTTGGCATGCTTTCAGTCATGAATGAATACTAACTAGGGGCATTTCTCTGAATATTCATAGGCGACTATGGGCGTGGTATGACCCGCACACAGGTGCGCCACATTTAGAGTGGATTGTGAATTATAAAGGGAAATCGGCGTAGGACGTGCCTGTGCACTGTTTTATGAATCAGGATATTTTTTTGCGTACGCACTTTCTGTGTTTCGTGCGTACACAACCTTTGACGTCAATCCTACGCACAGTTTTATAAATGAGGCCCCTGATGTGCAGTGTTACATAAACAGGGTGTGTCAACACACAGCTGAAGGGAACACACTGAATGATACTGAAGGATAAAGTCTGTTTAATGTGCAGCTCAACATTTTAGATACAGCAGGTCCAAAAGTCTCAGACCACATTGAAAACCTTGAATACTGTCACATAAACCTGGAAACAGTCACAAAGTTTGAGGATCCAGAAAGTAATTCAAAGCATCAGAAGTCAAAGAGGATCGTTCTCAGCGTCGGATCAGGACTGAAGGTCTCTAAAGAAACACTTTACAGAAAGTGGATCAGCTGGACACAATCAGAACATCAACACATCAAGCTGAGTTCACTGAGAGACAGAACAGCAACTTCATCACAGAGACAGAACAACTCAGTGAACAACACAAGAGTCCAATCAGCAGTCGACCCATCCAACTAGAAGGTGAGCAGCTCCACAGGAAGAGTTCTGGTGGGAACACCACAGAGACGAGCCAATCAGAGGAGGAGGAGGGCTGGTCTCACAAGAAGAAGCAGCAGTATCCACAAGAACAGAACCTAGAAGGTGAGCAGCTCCACAGGAAGAGTTCCGGCTCCTACGAAGGAAACGTGACTGAAGAATAAGGAGAACACGTTGGATCAACTCAGAGGTGATGCTCTGTGGTGACAGCAGCCATGACATCATCGTACTCATCAGCCAATCCCTGCTCAGCCTGGGTGGGAGGAGCCATCTCCATGGAGACGGGCAGGTAATTTCCTGCAGGCGGAGAGAGTGAGATCATTCGAAAGATTGATTGATTGATTGTGGCAATACCCCCAACTTCCGCTCACTATTCTTATTGGCTAAAGTGACTACCTGCTGTTAGCATGTAGCTAAGTTAGCCATGGAGCTAAGTAGGCCTATCTGGTGACTCTGACTCAGTTTGTGTCCAGTTTGAATGAACTGAGTTTGATGATGAGTTAACTGCAGCACACGGCTGTTAAAAATAATGAGAACATGATTTATGTTGTTGTCTTTTTTGTGTCTGAATGTGTCTGAATGAGTCTGAATGTGTCTGACCTTTAGGTTTCCTGTTGGTGAGCTGTCTCACCTCTAGAACCAGAAGAACCAGTGGAACCAGAGAGAAAAGAGAGGATAGAATAGCAAGAACCATCGACCACACAGGGACAGGAGGAGAAGGAGAGGGAGCTGAAGGAAGGGATGGTGAAGCAGGCGAGGTTGAAGGAGGAGTTGTCGTAGCAGGTTTCTCTAAAATGAACAAAAGATTCTCATCAACAACACAGAAATCAAATTAGCAGACAGGAGGAGACTGGATAAACTTATCAAGAAGGCTAGCTCCATCCTGGGATGCCCTCTGGACTCAGTGCAGGTGGTGGGAGAGAGCAGGATGATGGACAAGCTGTCATCACTGCTGATGCAGGAGTCCAACCTGCAGGTCACTGTCACAGCACTGTGCAGCTCCTTCAGCAACAGACTGATACACCCTCAGTGTGTGAAGGAGAGGTATCACAGCTCCTTCATCAACAGACTGATACACCCTCAGTGTGTGAAGGAGAGGTATCACAGCTCCTTCCTGCTGCTGTCAGACTGTACAACCAGCACTGCTCCATATAGACCTCACGCTGTACTCTGCACTGTGCAATAAGTCTGTACGAACTAATTTCATCACCCATATTTATGATCTATAAATGTTATCTTAAAATCTGTATTTAATTTGCTAATTTTTGCACTACATCATATAAATATGTACATACGTTGATTTTATTTTGTCTATTTTGCTATTGCTGTTCTTGTAATAATCTGCTGCTGCGACAAACAAATTTCCCCGTCTGTGGGACATAAAAGTATTTCTGATTCTGATTCTGATAATTCATTCAGTCATTTCACTGTAGAGAGAAACCAGATCAAACTAAGAAAGTGAACTTGCTCCTGTCTGGTCTGTTCCTCTTGTTCTATGTCAGCCTGAGACCCACAAACTTTATATAGAGGAGAATAAATCACATGATGGTTCAATATTATACTTTAACAAGATGTCGAGGTTTTCCAGCTGTGGTATTAAAGACAAAACTAGTTTAAAACATAAAGACATGTAAAGTTTTATCTGCTCCGTATGAAACATAGAAATGTTAAACATTGGATGCCAACACTGACTCTGGAGACAGGCTGTCTCTGTCTCTGCTGACATTTTTATTGTAGACTTAAGTTGAACCTGCTGACCTGTGACAGAGATCCAGCTGGGTGGAGACTCTCCATCACTGCTGGTGTTACACTTGTAGAGTCCTTCATCAGACCTGGAAACATGGTGGATGGTCATGTGACCTGTAGGCTCAGTCCTGATGAAGGAGCCATCTTTATAGAAAGCAGCTGAGAGGTTGGAGGTCTCTGTTGTACAGGTGAGAGTGACATCATCTCCCTCCATCACAGGGAGGACAGGACTCTGCAGGATCACTGCTCCACCTCAACACACAGACAAACTACAGCATTTCATCCACCTACACAGCTTCATCAGCACCGACTGCACAGCCTCATCTTACCAGTGACAGTGATGTTGATGCTGCTACTGGCTGCTCGCCTGTGGACTCACACCAGTAAACTCCACTGTCCAACGGGACAATGGAGCTGATGTTACAGGAAGAACCAGCTGGTTCTCCCCAGTCTTTACACTGAGTCCTGGTATCTTCACTCGTGTTCCTCGTCACCGTCCATCCATCAGAGCTGTCGTCCTCCTCACACCTCAGAGAGACAGACTCATATTCAAACAGCTGAGATCTGTGAGGACTGATCTTCAGAGAGGCTGGAGGATGAGACAGAGAGAGTGAGTTACAATATCAGCTAAATGACCAGGTAAAACACATATGCAGCAGTGAGACCTGTAAACACACTTCAACATGTAAAACTGGTGGAGTTAGTCTTAACAGAAACGTTCTCACTGATGGTCTCTGTTGGTTGGTGTCATTTAGACACATCAGTATTAAATCCAGGCGGTTTCATAACCAGTTAAAAGTTCCTTCAGTACATTTAAACATTCAATGAGAATGAAAATTGGATTCTTGGGATTCACTTCTGTCTTTTTTGTGAGGCGGTTGTTTGTACCACAACGGCAGAAATCTTGTTCATTTGTTTGCAGAACATCAGCATTAACTAGAAAGTATTATCTCAACAGCTGCAGACTGTCAGGTGAGACGTTCACTCACCTGCGTTGGTTTCACAGCAAAGCAGAAGGATCAGTGCTGAGGAGAAACGAGACTCTGGTTGGTTTGAGATTTAACAACGAGATCAGACAGAACTGAGACAGTTGGAGTTGAACTGCACTCAACATTCTGGAAATATCATTCAACCTTTAGATAAACATACTGTGTGATTGTAGATATTAAATGTTCTCCTAAAGGATTCACTAGAAAGTTATATATTTAAATTAGATTCTAGCAGCACAGCTGGTCGACCACTTGAAACCATAGAACAATTGGTTTTAAAATATTAAATATAATATACAGAAACTTCCAGCTGTCACTTCATTGAAGATGTAAAGCGTTCCTCTGATGGGTTAATGTTTCTCGACCTGAAAAATCCCTTTGACAGCGTCAACCACAACATTCTCCTTTCTGATGCCGTGTTCAGACCAAAGCAACACAATTTATTCACATGCCTGCATAACACATAAAGTCAATGATAAGATGTGATCAGAGGAGGCTTTTGGACTAACTGCTCCCGTTGAAACACCAGAAGAGATAAACCACAAGGTCCAGTCCTCGGTCCACTTCTCTTCAGTCTCTTTATAAATGTCCTGCTCAGCCACCAGCTGTATGCAGATGATGCAGTCTTATATCAGCTCACTTCACAAGACAGCAGAGCTCCATCTGCACAGCTGGACGACGTCCATCAGTGGCTCCAACACAGTCATCCTGATTAAAAACTGTTTCTATGTGTTTCTCTGTAAAACATTCTAAATGTTACTTTGAAATTAAGAAATACAGAAAATCAATGATTGAAAGTTGTTGTGAATAATCAGACGCTGCACTAACTCAGGGAGCCCAGGTGTTTATGATTCTTTTCTCATTTTCATGTTGTCGTCCACAACCAGACACATTACACCTTTATTTATTTATGTTATTATTACCTTTACCTTTCAGTGTTTCCCACACATTGACTCATTTGTGGCGGTGCTCCACAGAATCAAGACCGATCGCCACATGTTGTGTTTTGTTTTTTTCTCACTTGTTTCACATGGCCCCGCCCCTCTGTGCACACCGCCGTGTGTCTCCATGGAAACAACATCATACGTTAAAATAAGAACGTGGAAGCTTTGATATTTGGTGCAGACGGCTGGCGAAAGACACGAGTTCACAAAAGTTTCGTATCTGGAGAAACAACCACAGAAACATCAGATGTCTCCATACAGCTGGTCTGCTGTGACCACAGTCTGCAGGAGAGATCACATCACAACCTGATCTCAGACCAGATTTAACCCCTGATGTTCAGTCGAGCTAGTGCTAACACCTCAGACGGGGTGCATGCTAACAGTTTTAGCTTTGCAGCTTTGTGTTGTTGTTTCCGTATTAAAACTAGTCCACATGTTTGATCACTACGTTAGTCAGTTTGCTTCATCTTCATCTCTTTAGCCTTTTCATCTCTAGTTTCCCTGCAGTGATCAATAAAGTCTAACAACAGAATCAGTTCAGGGTTATTTACAGTTTTACAGAGCAGATTGTACTTACAGAGCAGCAGAGATGTCCGTCCCATCGTTCTGTACCTGTTGGTGGAATGAAATCAATCACATCAGTTCAACTCTCCTCCTTCCTCTTTGTTTGTTCCACTGGTGACTGAAGGTTTTTATCTCACCAGTTAAAAATAAATGGGTGGGCTGGTTTTTCTTGAGCACAGAGAGTACGAGGAGGGATGGAGCCCAGCACAAAGCAGGAAATGACTGTGTGCTTCAGATGCAGTGTGGTTTGTCTCAGAGGTCCTGAGTGTTTGAAGTGGAGACAGATTCATCTGAAACAAGGACGTCTTCTCCACAGTGGACTTCCACTCTGTAGCAGTGTGAGGACAGTTTCCTCTCTTTTGAGTAGTTCAGATGAAACTTTCCTGGGTGCAACCTGTTTTCCCCCTTGTTGTGTTTTGTTGTTGCAGTGCCACAAAAGTCCTGCAGGGGTCAGTAAAGATCAGTTTGAGGCCTGTTAGAAGTTCAATTTAAAGTATGAAGAGTTTTGCACAGAGGACAATGAGATAAGGAGAAAACATGAATGGCTACAACTCTGTTCCAGGTACAGATGAATGTGTTGATTCAGAATCAGTAGGCGTCACTCCTGAGCAGCTGCCAGCTTTAGTGTTTTCATACAGTCCAGCATTACAAACCACAATGTGCATCAAGAGGCTTTACTATCTACACAGCATACAGTGTGTGCTGTCCTCAGTGTGAACATTGTGTCTCCATACTATAGGAGGTCATATGTGTGTTGTACAGATGTTAACATCTGGATAAGGATAGTGATGATTGTTCTATCAGCATTCTCATTCTTCTCATGTTCTCTGTGACCTAGATACTCAAAGCTGCTGTAGATGTGTCTGCAGAACAGATGTCTGACGAACAGAGCCGAGGCTAAGCTAAGCTAACTGTTTGTGTAAACCTCATAAGGAGGCCTTCAATCTATCTATGTTTCAGTGTCTCTGACCTGTTCTTCCTCTTAGTCTTCTGGCTACAGCAGAGAGACTCTGCATCACCTTCTACTCTGTTATTAAACAGAGAACATGTGTTGAAGCACTTCCTCCTGAAGCTGTCAGATATCATTTGGACATTGTGAAGACTGGTTGGGATGATCATGGCAGCACTCTGTGCAGACAGATGTGATGTTGTGTTGCTCCTCCATGATCATGTTCTATAAACTATCTCAACGTAAGTCATCGGTGTCTCTGAGTCTTCTTCATCTCTCCTGCACCTGTTCAACAACAGGTGGAGAGTCGGGCTCATATCTCCAGCTGCTTCTGTCACACTCAACTCAACTCTTTCATCATGTCTTGACCTCACTGTGTGTTTCTGCTCTGTCTCCATCCTCCATCTGTTTGCTTCGATTTGGTGATCCAGTCTGACCTTTAGTCTGGATAAAATGCTGCTTCTGGGTGTTTCAGATGTTCAGGCAGAGATCTGGTTGTTCAGGATGTTTGGATCCAGGATGATATAAATATCCTACAGTAGGCTTCACTTCTCACAGGAAGTTACCAAGATGTTCATTACGCTTAAACTCTTCCTGAAAACAGCCAGAAAACCTGCCGTAAATCCACAAATACCAACAAAGCATTTCTCAAAGTCTAGTTTCAGTTCAACATTAGAACCTGTTGGTAAACTTGTTTAAAAAATGGGGGAAACCACGAGAGGAGAGAGGAAAGGAGGAGAACATGCACACTTCCCCTTTGATAAGAAGCCGTCTCTAATCACATCCAGTGAGGTCGCCACTTTGTCTTGTTTTCTTTGCCTCCTTTTTCAGACAGCAGGAACAGAACCAGCATGGACGACTGATTCAAAGCTCTCGCAGAAACAGTGAAACAGCATGAACAAGGTAAGAGCCACATGGAAAGTGACATGAGTCTTGACATGTTGGGAGTATATAGTGCTGCTCAGCTTGATGAAGGCAACAGGACAGAGATCAGCAGATAACAAGGAGGATGACAAGAACAGCCAAGTTTTCATTGAAGAAATCAGGACTGCTGACTTTGTTTGGGTCACTACTCTACTTCATGAAGAAGACAACCACGGTGAGCAGAGCTCGCTATGTGAAAGGATGCCATCACAACCGGATGAAGAGAAATTAGTTTTTAAATCGGGAGCGTTTTACTGAAAATGTTCTGGGCTACAAGTTAAATTTAGCCATTGAAAGTCAGGAAGATGCACGCATACATGATGATACACATTTTATCCTGTTCACATATTAAAAAAACAAAACAGGATGGTACAAACATGTTATTTTATTTCTCCTGTCCACCTGCTTAGAAACGTAATGATAATCAGTTAATGTTGTTTTATTGATGAACATGTGCTGCCTGCCTGTGTCGACCTACCTGTCCTGTCAGCTGTAGCAGTCATGGCCTCTCTGAGGACAAAGACCTCAAACTAACTCTGCTCCTGTGTGTCCTGGTGACAGGTGAGGAGACCTGCTGGCTGCTGACACCTGCTGGTTCACATTGGAACTGAGTCCGGTCTGCACAGGAGCTGTTTGAGGCTCCTCAGGTAGCAGCACACGTAACGCGTCACTGCATTCATCAGTCATCCTTCAGTCAAGACTCACTTTGATTTTCATTATATATTTCTGTCCTTTGCTAATGAATAATCTACTCATGGAGTTTGGTTTTCACTTGTTGTGTGGAAGCTTTCAGGTGTGTTTAAACTGTCATATTGTCTCTCTGTCAAAGCCACAGAGCTCTCAGTTCTCACAGGAAGTGGGCTGGTTTAGGTGCACTGACTGAAGCTTGGTGTGAAATGTTAAACTCACATCCGTTAGTGGCACAATGGGACAAACATCAACACGATGGCTGCTCGGTAAGTACAATGGGTAACACTTTATAATAACGATCATTAGTAAATCCTTTATAAGACATTAGTTAATGATGAACAAATGTTGAACAAAACATTAATAAACCTTTGTAAATTATTAGTCAATACTAAATTAACATATCACAAATATGTTGTAAGTCATCTGCAAATGATTTGTTAACATGAAATATTCATGAACAAATCATTAGTAAATGATTACTTAATGATTTGTTGATACATTATGAATGACTTGTGAGCCAATCAAAGTGATTATAAGAAATTATTATTGATGAATGCTGTTAACATATCACAAATATGTTGTAAGTAATCTACAACTGATTAGTTCATTATGACATATTCATGAACTAATCATTAGTAAATGTTTACCTAATGATTTGTTATATAATGAAAGAGGCCTCTTCTTGATCTTTTATAACTCATTTGTAAATGTATTACTGAATCATCTATAAGTCAGTTACAAGTGCTTTTGCATCCCCCTAATCTAAAGTGTAAACACTTCATCACCAGAGAATGTGTTCATATCATTTGTAGTTCTTCCTTACCTGTTACCAGTGACGGACTGCTAATCTGGAATTTGTGAAGATGCCAGAGTGGGCCGTTTGGGCCAGCCAATCAATCAGAAAGCGGCCGCAAGATGGTGTCTCTCAGCCCCCTTTCTTTCAAGCTTTAATAAAGTTCTTAAGCTAAATTAAAGCCAAATGTCTGCAAATTCTTCACACTAAAAAGTTTAGCAATCTAATCAGTATTTACATACCACATACGAGTCTCTATATCACAGTCATGTTACCTTCTACAGTCACAAACTTTTATATCAGTCTGCATTATTTTGTAGCGAAATGTCTTATTCAGATGTTCAAAAATGTACATGGTTTGAAGTAAAACAAATTTACCTGCATTTTTTTTATTTGATTATTTGTTTGCAAAAGTTCAAATGAAGCAATGCCTTCTGGGAATTTCAAGACTGAATCGAGTGGACCGTCTGCGTGGTTGTTGGAAGTTGGAAGCTGGAAATTGACTGAGATTAAGCAAGCAAAAAAAGAATCAAGGCATCAAGCAACACAAGGGGGGAGGGTTAGGGCCTGTTCTTCATCTTTTATAATTCATGTGTAAATGTATCACTGTATCATCTATAAGTCATATACAAGTGCTTTTGCGTCCCCCTAATCTGAAGTGTAAACAGTTCATCACCAGTGAATGTGTTCATATCAATTGTAGCTCTTCCTTACCGGTCACAAATTATCTATAGAGGTAAGTAAGTTATTTACAAACTTTTCAGCAGCCCTCTAATCTTAAATTTAGAGGCGGGGGGCGCAACTTTTGAAGCACGTAAGGAACACGCACTTCTGATAGCCCCAGTGATGGTGAACATAAATTCCCAGGCTATAAACAACTGCACCAGAACAATGCACAACCCCGATGCATAAAACAAATTAATAAATCATCAAACCAGCCACACCATAATAAAAAACGTGTCTTACCGTCACGCAGTTATCCATGTCTACCTCTTCATCCTCCTCTTGCTCATATTCCTCACTGTCCTGTCTTTCTCCCTGCTGTGCTAGCTCAGCTGTGTCGCTAACATTAATGCTAGCAATTTTAGCGCTAGTGCTAGCTGAAGCTGCATTTGATTTTAAAAACAAATCAGTCAGTTTGCAGCATTCTTCACCGTCAGCCCACAGTGATCTCTGAGATTTCTCTCTTTTTCTCCGCTCTCCCTTGTGTCGCTTGATGCCTTGATTCATTTTTTTGCAAAATTTCCAACAACCATGCAGATGATCCACTCGATTCAGTCTTGTAATTCCCAGAAGGCATTGCTTTATTTTAACTTTTGCAAACAAATAATCAAAAAAAAAAAATGCAGGTAGATTTGTTTTATTTCAAACCATGTACCTTTTTGAACATTTGAATAAGACATTTCGCTACAAAAAAATGCAGACTGATATAAAACTTTGTGACTGTAGAGTGTAACCATGACTGTGATGTAGAGACTTGTATGTGGTATGTAAAGACTGATTACTTTGCTTTATCATGTAGTGTGAAGAACTGGCAGACACTTGGCTTTCATTAAGTGTAAGAACTTTATTAAAGCTTGAAAGGAGACTGAGAGACACCATCTTGCGGCCTCTTTCTGATTGATTGATTGATTGGCTGGCCCAAACAGTGGCCTCTCTGGCATCTGCCCAAATTCCAGATTAGCAGTCCGTCACTGGTAACAGGTAGAACTACAAATGATATGAACACATACTCTGTTGATGAAGTGTTTACACTTTAGATTAGGGGGATGCAAAAGCACTTGTAACTGATTAGTTCATGAATATTTCATAATGAACTATTCAGTTGTAGAAGACTTTTGATATGTTAATTTAGTATTAACTAATCATTTACAAAGGTTTATTAATGTTTTGTTCAACATTTGTTCATCATTAACTAATGTCTTATAAAGGACTTACTAATGATTGTTATTATAAAGTGTTGCCAATTATTCCTGATAATCATTAATAATTATGGCATTTAACTCCCAAATACTGTTGCTCTATCCAATACATATGGTTCCCCGTGTGAGGACACACTAACAACTTGATATAGTGAATCAGTAGTTTAAAAAATCCATTTCAAAAGTTGCTGTTTGTGGGTGGAGTTTGAACAGTTTTTATTATTTGTTTGTATGTTTGTTTGTTTGTTTGTTCAGGGTTGAAGTCAGAGCCGGAGGTCCTCTACTCATCACTGATGTAGACCTTCACACCAGACCAACCAGTGGTGTCCAGCCGGCCTGTGATTGGTCCCCAGAGACCGTCACACCTCAGCACTGTCATCTGCTTCACTGCATATTTGATATGTTGAAGCTAAATGAGACTTTCACAGCTACAGAGAGACAGACAGGTCAGATTTAGAGCATGTTTTAAGAGTTTGTATTTTTAAGTGAAATAAGAGATAAGTGAGATAAAGATTAATTGTTTAAAGGTTTGTTCATAACCCTTGTTTCATTCATATGTTTCTGTTGAACAGAGCCTCCACCGGTTCAGCGTCATATCTGACTTCACTGTTATTTAAACTATATTTATGTTTATCGGACTGTGTTACTGTTGTTGCAGCTGTGACTTATTATTTCTCTGCAGCATCAATAAACTTTGCTCTCACTTCTTATTTTCCTGGTGTGCTTCTGTCGGTTCAGCTCAGCTGTCAGATGGAAAACTGGGCCTGTTCTGGTTTGGTTGTGGCTAACCAACACACACCTCCCTTCAGTGCAGATAAAGAACAAACTAAACCGCAACCGCAGACTATAAAGTGCCCGAGCATCGTTCACAGTCTGCACACACAGTCTGAGTTTGAAGAGTTTTGATTGTTCAGTCGGTGAACCACTGAGAAGATTCAGGCTGTAAAGTTTCTGCATCATCATGTAGTAAATAACTGGGTCAGCTGGCTTCATTCAGAGAGCAGCTTCACATTGTTTCAACAGTCAGGTGAACATGTGATCACAGAAACAGAAGTGGATCTGAGGCTAAGATGAAGCTCCAGGGCTGTGATGGTGCTGCCACCTGCTGGTGTTCTGTCTGTCCTGCATCTCCACTGTCCTCAGTGTCTTTATGGACTCAGGTCCACAGGTCACACTGAGTCACGGCCTCAGAGAGACCTGTGGTTCTGGTTTCTTCTGTGTGAGCAGGTTTTAACTTTCTAAAGTTTGTGTTCCAGAGCACGTTATGACAGAATTATGATCTTTATCATTTCAACACATTTCTTTTTTTAAGAAATACACTAAATACACTCCTCCTCTGAACCGCCACCTTACCGTGGTGGAGGGGTTTGAGTACCTGAATGATCCTAGGAGCTATGTTGTCAGGGGCTTAATGCCCTTGGTAGGGTCTCCCAAGGCAAACAGGTCCTAGGTGACGGGTGAGACTAAGAGCGGTTCCAATGCCCCTGATGAAAGGAATAAAAACAAGGTTGTTCACGTCGCCCGGAATGGCGTTACCAGGGCCCCACCCTGGAGCCAGGCCTGGGGTTGGGGCTCGCAGGCGAGCGCCTGGTGGCCGGGTCTTAGCCCGCGGGACCCGGCCGGGCTCAGCCCGAAAGAGTGACGTGGGCCCGCCCTCCAGTAGGTTCACCACCCGCAGGAGGGTTCAGAAGGGGCCAGTGCCATGTGATTTGGGTGGCGGTTGTGGGCGGGGGCCCCGATGACCCAATCAGCAGTAATGCAGTCGTTGTATCGGTCTGTCGTGGTGAAGAACACTCGATTTACCGGTCAATTTACGTTCCTACCCTCACCTATGGTCATGAACTTTGAGTCATGACCAAAAGAATAAGATCCCGGATAAAAGTGGCCGAAATGAGCTTCCTCCGCGGGGTGGCAGGGCGCTCCCTTAGCGATAGGGTGAGAAGCTCTCTCACCCAGGAGGAGCTCGGAGTAGAGCCGCTGCTCCTCCACATCGAGAGGAGTCAGCTGAGGTGGCTCGGGCATCTGTTTCGGATGCCCCTGGGACGCCTTCCTCGGGAGGTGTTCCTGGCATGTCCCACAGGGAGGAGACCCCGAGGAAGACCCAGGACACGCTGGAGTGACTATGTCACTCGGCTGGCCTGGGAACGCCTAGGGATCCTCCCAGAGGAGCTGGAGGCAGTGTCCGGGGAGAGGGAAGTCTGGGTGTCCCTGGTCAGGCAGCTGTCCCCCGCGACCCGGCCCCGGATAAGTGGACGAAAATGGATGGTTTATGTTTATGTTTCAGAGCACGTTATGACAGAATTATGATCTTTATTATTTCAACGCATTTCTTTTTTTAAGAAATAAACTAAATACACTGACTGAGATAAGAGTCTCATACAGCCCCACATCAAGACACCAGAACTGTCTCTTTAAATCAGTTTGTTTCAGTCTTCATCACGTCTAAATACATCTTTCAGATGGCAGTGAATTGTTAGTTGTTTACTTCAACAGTTTGAGTCTCAAAGTTTTAAAATCCTCCAATATTTCATGATAAAAGTGGAGACTCTAGGTATTTAGGTAGGAGGGTATTTATGAGAAACAGGAAACTGGACGACCACAAAGCTGCTCGCTGCCATTAAAACCAGTTGACACATTTCACCACAAGGACAAACACGTCACTGTCAGCTCGAGCAGAGTGTCGAGAGAAACCTCACAGCTTCAGGTCAGTTTACTGGACTCAAGAGGAAGCTGTCGTTTATGTAGAGCATAAAAAACTACAACATGAATAATCTTCAGATTAAAGGTCAGTCTGAGATGCAGAAAATGCACCAAGGATCTAAAACCATAAACATTGTTCTGTTGTTGGACTTAAAGGAAGTCTTTGTTCTGGTCATCAGTTCTGATGTGCAGTGTTACATAAACAGGGTGTGTCAACACACAGCTGAAGGGAACACACTGAATGATACTGAAGGATAAAGTCTGTTTAATGTGCAGTCCAACATTTTAGATACAGCAGGTCCAAAAGTCTCAGACCACATTGAAAACCTTGAATACTGTCACATAAACCTGGAAACAGTCACAAAGTTTGAGGATCCAGAAAGTAAATCAAAGCGTCAGAAGTCAAAGAGGATCGTTCTCAGCGTCGGATCAGGACTGAAGGTCTCTAAAGAAACACTTTACAGAAAGTGGATCAGCTGGACACCATCAGAACATCAATACATCAAGCTGAGTTCACTGAGAGACAGAACAGCAACTTCATCACAGAGACAGAACCGACTCAGTGAACAACACAAGAGTCCAATCAGCAGTCGACCCGTCAAATTAGAAGGTGATCAGCTCCACAGGAAGAGTTCTAGTGGGAACACCACAGAGACGAGCCAATCAGAGGAGGAGGAGTGCGGGTCTCACAAGAAGAAGCAGCAGGATCCACAAGAACAGAATCTAGAAGGTGAGCAGCTCCACAGGAAGAGTTCTGGTGGGAACACCACAGAGACGAGCCAATCAGAGGAGGCGGAGGGCGGGTCTCACAAGAAGAAGCAGCAGGATCCACAAGAACAGAACCTAGAAGGTGAGCAGCTCCACAGGAAGAGTTCTGGCTCCTACGAAGGAAACGTGACTGAAGAAGAAGAACACGTTGGATCAACTCAGAGGTGATGCTCTGTGGTGACAGCAGCCATGACATCATCGTACTCATCAGCCAATCCCTGCTCAGCCTGGGTGGGAGGAGCCATCTCCATGGAGACAGGCAGGTAAATTCCTGTAGGTGGATAGCGTGAGATAATTTATCAACAGCTGATCATCAACATCATCAACTGATTGATTGATTGATTGATTGATTGTGGCATAACCTCTAACTGCTGCTCATAATTCTCACTGTCTATAGTAACATGCTGCTGTAAGCATGTAGCTCAGTTAGCTGAATGTGTCTGAATGTGTCTAACCTTTAGGTTTCCTGTTGGTGAGCCGTCTCACTTCTAGAACCAGAAGAACCAGTGGAACCAGAGAGAAAAGAGAGGATAGAATAGCAAGAACCATCGACCACACAGGGACAGGAGGAGGAGAGGGAGCTGAAGGAGAGGATGGTGAAGCAGGTTTCTCTACAATGAACAAACGATTCTCATCAACAACACAGAAATCAAATGAATTCATTCAGTCATTTCACTGTAGAGAATAAATCACATGATGGTTCAAGATCATACTTTAACAAGCTGTCGAGGTTTTCCAGCTGTGGTATTAAAAACAAAACTAATTTAAAACATAAAGCCATGTAAAGTTTTATCTGCTACGTATGAAACATAGAAATGTTAAACACTGGATGCCAACACTGACTCTGGAGACAGGCTGTCTCTGTCTCTGCTGACATCTTTATTGTAGACTTAAGTTGAACCTCCTGACCTGTGACAGTGATCCAGCTGGGTGGAGACTCTCCATCACTGATGGTGTTACACTTGTAGAGTCCTTCATCAGACCTGGAAACATGGTGGATGGTCATGTGACCTGTAGGCTCAGTCCTGATGAAGGAGCCATCTTTATAGAAAGCAGCTGAGAGGTTGGAGGTCTTTGTTGTACAGGTGAGAGTGACATCATCTCCCTCCATCACAGGGAGGACAGGACTCTGCAGGATCACTGCTCCACCTCAACACACAGACAAACTACAGCATTTCATCCACCTACACAGCTTCATCAGCACCGACTGCACAGCCTCATCTTACCAGTGACAGTGATGTTGATGCTGCTACTGGCTGCTCCGCCTGTGGACTCACACCAGTAAACTCCACTGTCCCATGTGAAGATGTAGCTGATTTTACAGTCAGAACCATCTTTTCTTCCCCAGCCAGCTCCACACCAAGACACCTTTTCTTCAGTCGTGTTCCTCGTCACCGTCCATCCATGAGAGCTGTCGTCCTCCTCACACCTCAGAGAGACAGACTCTCCTTTAAACAGCTGAGATCTGTGAGGACTGATCTTCAGAGAGGCTGGAGGACGAGACAGAGAGATGTGGTTACAGATGATAATGGTCAGTTTGGACAGAAGTGTCTATTCTTCCTCTTCCAGTCTCTGTAGACCTTGTTGACCTGCACTGATCTCCTCTGTGTTTCAGGCTCTGAGTCTCCTCATGTTTTAAATGGAACTCTCAGAGTAGGTGTCAAACACACAGCAGATGTGACTTCATGTGTCTCACATGTCAATATTGTTTCTGCACTTTCTCTGTCAGCTGCTGCATGGTGCTGCATGGTGTGCAGTCCTGCTTTCACAATGACATTTTTATAGCAGCACATTTCTCTTTAGCGTCCAGTCTGTGGACATCCAGACAGTCTTCACTCTTTTATTGTATGTGCAAACTATTTCCCTCCATAAACAGCGTCCTGAACACTAACTGTTCTATCAGGGACTAAATAACTCTTCATCAGTCACACAGGAAGTGTTCTCACCTTGGTGTGTGCAGCTGCTCAGCAGTGACGTCACAACTAAAGACAAAAGACACTCCGGTTGGTTTGAGGTTTGACAGATAAAAACGGTGAGACGAACAGGAACACAGATGAAGTGTGTTTTACTCACCGAGCAGCCACAGCAGACATGATTCCTCCATGTTGAGTCCTGGTCATCTGAGCTCATCAGCATGTAGCAGTCAGACCAAGTCGACCCTCCTCCTTCCTCTTTGCTGTCTGTCACTGTTTCTGTCACACATTTAGCAGGAAGTCACTTTGTAGTTGTTGTTCAGTCTGCAACATTGCACGGCTATTAGTCCTGGTTACCCTCAGTCCAGATCTGAATTAGGTCTGGGTGATATTTTCATGATAAAAAATGTTCATGATAACAGATTACAGATTTTTGAGTGCATTCTCCTCTACCTAGAAGACACTACACACCAATAAATGAGTGGGCGCTTTTTTCTTCTTTGAACAAATGAGCACAGAGAGTACGAGGAGGGATGGAGCCCAGCACAAAGCAGGAAATGACTGTGTGCTTCAGATGCAGTGTGGTTTGTCTCAGAGGTCCTGAGTGTTTGAAGTGGAGACAGATTCATCTGAAACAAGGACGTCTTCTCCACAGTGGACTTTCACTCTGTAGCAGTGTGAGGACAGTTTCCTCTCTTTTGAGTAGTTCAGATAAAACTTTCCTGGGTGCAACCTGTTTTCCTCTTGTTGTGTTTTGTTGTTGCAGTGTTACAAAAGTCCTGCAGGGGTCAGTAAAGATGCTCCACTGTGCAGCTCATCTGTGTCTGATGTTCAGTGCTCAGTTTGTTTCCTGTTTCAACAAGCCGCCCTCTGATCGCGGTCTTCAGCTTCATGCAACGTAAGTGGTATCGGTGAATTTTAGTACGAGTACAAGTACGAGTATATGAGTGCAGTATCGGCGCATCCCTTAACGTCCCTAAATGTAACACTTCAGTTCCGCAATTCATGTAATCCATTATCAAGTTGCCTTTTCATAAAATGAATCGCTACTTATAAAAAACTGCTGTCTTTTCCTTTTGCATCGCCTGTTTCTGTTTCTCTCGAGACAGCAGAGAGGACAACATGACCTTCATGGAAATATTCACATTATTTTGGGCAGAAAGGAAAAGAACAACATCACAGTGTCAGTCAAATGTAAGTTGTACCTGGAGGAGAGGTGCTGGTGGTGTTTTCATGTAAACAGCTGTGTCTAACACTGTGGGCCTCTCAGGTCACTGTCAGGTTGTTGGCAGAATGAAGATATAAATGTTGTATCTGTCGTTCCTGTTATTAGACTGCAGTTACTGACTGTGAGCTGTAAAGAAGCTACAACATGATGTCAGGTGACGGGGCCACGATCCCACATCCTGTCACACAGTGTTTGTTGGCAGAGTTACAACATTATTTCTGCTGTCCAACTCAGGAATTCATTTAGTGTTGCCCCAAAGAGCTGATGACAGATTTTCACCCCTGCATTTTTGAGTTAAACAGTCCGGCTCATCACACAGCACGTTCTCTACAGCGCACTTTGAATGTGCAGAAAAACTTAGTAACACAACAACAATAATCAGATTAAAATGAAATGTATCAAAACAGGAGGCAGTCGTACTCTGTCCATCACCGGCTGGACATTTACAGTCACGTCTGGTCTGATCATCGCCTTGGAACACTGTGTCATGGGGGACCCTACCAGGACCTGAGTGCTCCAGAGAACCCTGATCCCAGAGTCAACGGGTACATGAACCCCTTCACCATCATATCAGAGCAGATTACCACCTCCAGTTTCTTCAGCAGCAGACTGTTCTGGTTTCTTGTCTCTTTGTCTTTTACATTTCTTGACAAGAAAAAGTTCAACAGCAGCAGAAACCAAACAAACCAGAAGAAGAACAGCTGCTGCTCCAAATCCACCATGGTGACGAGTGAAGGTTCAGTTCTGGTCATTTGTGTGTGTGTGTGAGTGTGTGTGTGTGGGTGTTGAACTCTGATCACAGAGAGTCGTTATAGACCACATGATGCTTCATCAGACCTACAATCGACTACTGAACACCGTTATACTAAGTTTTTAGAAATCAAATGAAAAGGTCTGATCAGATCCAGAATATATGAATGAGGTGACATGTGAGCTTTTTGAGGAGAACCCCGAGCTTCACTGGACAGGTCGGCTGTGGTTAGACCACATCAGAGCTGAGTGTCGCTCAGCACCCGGTGCATCTGGACCCCTTAATCCTCCAATTCCAATATGGCCCCTGTCCAAAAAAGCAGTTTTGACTGTAGTATGGACCTTACTCCCCATTGTTTGCGCCAATATATCTACAAGCACCAAATTTGGCACGGATGCTGCTGAAGGCATACTGAAATCATTTAGCCAGGGCGCCCGAGCCAATGGTCCCCACATGCACATATAGAAGTGCAACAATCTCCGGCTTTACAGCACTTGCAGTGCCCTCTACATGCTTTCTTGCAGACACAGTGGAGGAGAATGGTGCAGGCTTTACTGGCGTCTCTGAGATTAGTCCAGTAAGGATCCCAAGTCTTGCTCGTAGAGTCCCTATACCATCCCCATGCATCGAACTCTGGGATATCTTGCTGGGCAGCGGTTACCTTATTCCAGTAGAAGCTGGCCTGCAGCAGTGCTCTTTTAATGTGCTGAATCAGTGCAGTTTGGGTAGGAGGCAGGTTCTCAAGAGACTTGGTACCATTCTAGAAAAGGCAATGTCTAGCTTCATCTATGCGGCTGGAACCACAGCTCTTGCTGAGAATTCAACCATGAGAATTCACTGTTGTTTTGTGTCATTGCTGTTTTTTTGTCACGCTAATCAAGCCTTTAAGAGTTTTGGACAAACTGACTGTGAACGGAAGGCCTTGCTCAAGGAGAAAGGTATATGTTTCAAATGCTGTGCTTCCACCTCTCACCTTGCCAAGGACTGTAAGTCCTCAGTTAAGTGCCTGGAATGTGATCGCACATACCATGTAACAGTGATGCATCCTAGCCCTCCACCTCAAACCCCAAAAGCTCCTTCACCACCACAAGAAGATGGCGGGGAGGTGTTAACCAGGCTGTTATTAACTCAAGCTGTACAGAAGTTTGTGGTGAGGGCCAATGGAACTGCTCCTGTGCAAAGATCTGCCTCACAAAAGTATATCCAAAGGATGCTAAGCACAGGGCTGTCAATGCCTATGTGATAATGGACAACCAGAGCAATCGCTCACTAGCCAAACCTGAGTTCTTCAGTCTCTTTGGTGTAGAAGGTAAACCATTCCCATATCGGTTGAGAACGTGTTCTGGTTTAGTAGAAATGTCAGGAAGACGTGCGGAAGGATTCCAAGTCGAATCTCTGGATGGTCGGGTGGTCATTTCTCTCCCACCACTCATTGAGTGTATTGAGATCCCGAACAATCGTTCAGAGATTCCAACGCCAGGTGCTGTGCAACACCAACCTCATCACCAACCTCATCACACACAATGCCCCGTTCGCCCAACGCTTAGACCTTGGCTGGGTGGTAGTGGGGGAGGTGTGCCTGGGAAGTGTTCATAAGCCGACAGTGAACAGCTTCAAGACCAATGTGCTGGAAGGTGGTCGTCATACACTTTTCCAACCCTGCACAAGCTACATGCGTGTTAAGGGAATGCAGGATAACGTCGACCGAGTAACCGAAGCTATAGAGACACTAGGAAAAACGGTGTTTAACTCAACAGAATATGACAACAGACCTGCTCCATCAATTGAAGATACAATCTTCTTGGATAAAATGGATGCTGGTGTGTACAGAAATGATGAGAAGACCTGGGTTGCCCCACTCCCTTTCAGAGAACCACGCCAGCGTCTTCCTAATAATCGGGAGCAGGCTGTCAGCAGGTTCTCATCTCTCCAGAGAACACTGAAAAGAAAACCAGAGATGCAAGAGCAGTATTTTGCATTCATGGGCAAAATTTTCCAAAACCCAACCAGATCAGGGTAGTATTCGACTCGAGCGCTCAGTATCATGGTGTTGCCCTTAATGACGTGTTGTTAACTGGCCCAGATTTGAATAACACCCTCATCGGGGTTCTTCTCCGCTTCCGGAAAGAGAAGGTAGCAGTGTTAGCAGACATCCAACAGATGTTCCACTTCTTTGAAGTGAGTGAAAAACATCGCAATTTTCTCCGTTTCCTCTGGTACCAGGACAACGATGTCACCAAGAAGGTCATTGAGTACCGGATGAGAGTCCACATCTTTGGTAACAGCTGTGGCAATTTATGGGTTGAGAAGAGCCATTAAAGAGGGTGCACAACAGTATGGCGCTGACACTGTTGACTTTGTGGAAAGGCACTTCTACGTAGACGATGGCTTGATCTCCGTACCGACGGACCATGAGGCGATCGACTTAATGAAAAGAACACAGGCCTCTCTGGAGGAATCAAACCTTCGTCTCCACAAGTTCGCCTCGAACAGCCAAACTGTCTTGAAGGCTTTTCCTCCTGAGGACTGTGCGACGATCGTCAAAGACCTAGACCTCACTGGAGAGACACCAGTCACACAGCGTAGCCTTGGTCTCCCCTGGGAGATATCCACTGATACTTTCACCTTCCTTGTGTCGACAGAGACCAAGCCATTCACACGCCGTGGGGATCTGTCAACGGTGAACAGTATCTTCGACCCCTTGGGTCTGTTGGCACCAGTTACTATCCAGGCTAGGTCTCTTCTAAGGTAGCTTTCTTCTGAACTCTCAGACTGGGACAGTCCTCTCCCAGAGGAGAAACATGACAAGTGGGACACTTGGAGAGAATCACTCTAAGAACTCAAGCAACTTCAAGTGCCACATACTTACTCAAACATGTCCCTTCTTAAGGCTGAACACACCGAACTATGTGTGTTTTCGGATGCCTCAACGAGTGCAATTGGAGCTGTTGCATACTTGAAGACTCTCCAAAAGGACAGACAAATTGAGGTTGGATTTGTCAGGGATAAAGCGAGGCTAGCACCCCAATCGGTACCTACCATCCCACGGCTGGAACTGTGTGCGGCTGTGTTAGCCATCGAGATGGCGGATCTCATACAGGATGAGTTAGACATCAAGCTTGATGCTATACATTTCTATAGTGACAGTAAGGTAGTCCTTGGTTATATTCATAATGGGACCAAGAGATTTTATGTCTATGTCCACAACAGGGTTCAGCGTATACGTCAGTCTTCAAAGCCAGAGCAATGGCATTATGTTCACTCTGAGGAAAACCCTGCTGACCACGTATCGAGGCCCCTACCTGCAACTTTGTCGGTGCAAGTAAGGAACTAGGAATAGGTAGCAGCCAGCAGGACAAAGGTATCTCAGTGACCAAAGATGTGTCTGGGAGTTCAATCCACCTCATGCTTCCCACATTGGTGGCTGTTGGGAAAGAATGACAGGCACTGCGAGAAGAATCTTGGATTCTATGTTGCTCCAACTAAACACTTGCCTTACTCACGAAGTGCTCTCTACATTAATGGCTGCTGCCATTATGAACGCACGACCACTTGTACCTGTGTCCACAGACCCAGACAACCCCCTGATCCTCTCTCCATTGATGCTTCTCACACAAGAGACTGGAGTCCTACCACCTACCGGTGACTTCTTAGAGAAGGATCTATACACAAAACAGTGGAGACAAGTCCAGGCTTTGGCAAACCAGTTTTGGACACGCTGGCGACGCGAGGACCTACCTTGCTTGCAACGCCGAAAGAAATGGACAACACTTCGCAGAGACCTACAAGTCGGAGATGTGGTCTTGCTCAGAGACAAACAGGCTGCACGAAACTCATGGCATATGGCTAGGGTTATTACCACATTCCCTGGGAAAGACGGACATGTCAGGAAAGTCGAGGTTAAGGCAGTCAACCAGGATGCTGTAAGAACATTCTGTAGACCAATTGCGGAGGTGGTTTTACTTCTCCCAGAAGACAAGTAGCAAGTAGCATGATTTGGATGTCTTATGATCAGTGTTAGTGACCTCTTAGAGGTCAGATGGGGAGTGTCATGTCTACAAGACATACATTTATTTTGTAACAACAGTTACTGTTTTGAGATGCTTTTATTTTGAAATGTATTTTTGTTAGTTGAAAGTCACATGATATCCTGTCAGTTAGATCAAAAAATGAAAAGAAGCCACATGTTGGGTCAGTACATGAATCCAGTCGCATCCTCAGGAAAGGGCTGATAAATCAATGTCGTAAGTTGTTTAATTTGATTATGTACATGCTTAAGTTAATATATTAAGGATTATTTGATTAAAATGTAGTCAATAAGTTCAGGTTAAAAAGCAATTTTTACAAGTCAACTATTTAGAAGATAAGGCTAGTTCATGGCTTTGTATACGGTACAATGATAAGCTGTAAAAGAACGACACAAGATTTGCTTTTGTACTTTATTTTTACCGCAGTTTTCACTCCATGTCATTTATTTATTTATTTATTTATTTATGTTGTTTGTTTCGGGCATGTCAATTCATAAGCATCACATTTCATCATTGTTCAAATAATACAACACAGTCACCAGTAAACCAATCTCCAATTACCACGACGACTCATCTCTTCATTTTGAGTGGAGTTTAGCTTGGTGTTTAGTCTGCAGCTCTACGCTTTGATGAGAACACTAAACTGACTATATTATTCTAACAATTTGACTTGATATAAATATTGCCTTGCAATAATAATTGTGTCTTATTCTTTCTTATATGATTACACTTTGAAATGTATTCACCTGTGGTACACTGAAAGCATTTCACTTTTATGAGGAAATGAATCAACATAGAGAATAACCTTCAAAGTTGTGGTAAAAAAAAAGCTTTTTAAACCCAGTCTTGAAAGGAATACATTTCCAGACTTACACAAGCATAAATATAAGTATGCTAACAGACTTCCTATGGTCAATAAACAAAAAATAGACACAACATCCTCATTTGTAACGCATTTGGGTGCTTGTACAAACAATGATGATGGAGACCATGAGTGATCCGGTGATTGTGAGTGATAATGATAATTCATGTGAGAGAGACCATGAGAATTCAAAATCATGAGAGAGACCATGAGAATTCAACTGTTGTGTTTTTTATGTTATTGCTGTTTTTTTGTTATGCTAAGCAAACCTCTAAGAGTTTTGGACAAATTGACTATATTATTCTCATAACAATTTGACATAATATAACTATTGCCTTGCAATAATATTTGTGTCTTATTCTTTCTTATATGATAACACTTTAAATTGTATTCACCTGTGGTACACTGAAAGCATTTCAATTTTATAAGGAAATGAATCAACATTCAATCAATCAATCAATCTTTATTTGTATGGCGCTTTTCATACAACCCGGGCAGACAGGAGGCCCTACACCAAGGTGCAGAGCCCTCCAGCCACCAAGGCCGAACCCGTCCATGGGACAGCACCCCCAGCGGCCAGACCAGAGACAACTCCCAGTCTGGCAGGTCCCCATGAGGGAACATTGGAGATTAAAAACTGACAGTCTAAAACAGTAAAATAAACAAAAAGCATAGAGGCTTAAAACATGAGGGACTAAAACATAAAAGCATAGAGGCTAAAAACGTAAGAGATTAAAACAGTAAAAAAGGATAAAGGATACAAGTGCTCTGATTAGCACAGCATAAAAGAAATTAGAAAATCAATTAAAAGACTGATTGAAAAGGTGGGTCTTGAGCCTCTTTTTAAAAACCTCAACAGTCTCCGCGACCCTGACGTTCTCCGGCAGGCTGTTCCACAGTTGGGGGCCATAATAGCTGAAAGCTGCCTCCCCGTGCTTTTTAGAACTAACCTGTGGTGGTTAAAAGGCCAGTGTCGGAGGACCTCAGGGTCCACGAGGGCTGATAGAGTAAAAGCAGATAAGTATAAGTAAGAAGGCCTGAGACCGCTTAGACACTTAATAACTAGTAAAATAACTTTAAAATCAATCCTGAAACGCACGGGGAGCCAATGCATGCTCTTTTTGGGAAGGCCAGAGAGCAGGGCATTACAGTGGTCTAAGCGACAAGAGATAAAAGCATGCATCAGCACCTCCGTGCTGGCCTGAGAGAGAAACAGGCAGACTCTGACTATATTCTTAAGATGGTAAAAATCAATCTTTTCTATGTTTTTGATGTGTGGAATAAAACTGAGCTCAGAGTCAAAAATCACACCCAGAATTTTTACAGATTGTGATGGTTTAAAATCCTTTAACTTTGGTAAAAGTTTCTCTTTCTGGCCTTCAGGACCAATGACTAAAACCTCTGTTTTGTCCTGGCTGAGCTGTAGGAAATGTGCTGCCATCCATGTCTTGATATCTAAAATGCAGTTAAAAAGGACATCAATAGGCCCTGTGTCATCAGGAGACACAGCGATGTACAGTTGCATATCGTCAGTATAACAATGAAAGCTGATGCCATGCCTCCTGTAGACGTCCCCCAGTGGAAGCATGTAAAGATTAAAAAACAAGTTTTTCCAAAATTTTACTTAAAAATGGTAAGTTGGATACTGTCCGATAATTATTAAAGATGTTGGGATCTAAGTTGCTCTTCTTCAGGAGGGGCTTCACCACCGCCGTTTTCAAGGAGGCGGGGAAGACACCCATCTAAAGAGAGAAATTCACCGTGTTTAACAGCTGAACCTCAAAGAATCCACAAAGTGTTTTAAAAAACGATGTGGGAATTGGGTCTAATAGGCAGGTTGTGGGCTCTACTTGGGAGAAGACTCAACCAAGAGTCCTCGTATCAACCAGAGCAAAACTCTCCAGTGTTTCCTCAGGTAAAATCAATTATCTAGGTGTGTCGACATTTAAAATCTGATGAGGTAAAGACTTGATCTGATGTCATTGATTTTACTTCTGAAGTGGTCTGACAAGTCCTCGCAAAGGGTGTCAGTTGGTGTTTTGGAGGATCTACTAAAATTCAGAATTACCTTCAAAGCTGTGGGAAAAAAAAAAAGGATTTTCAACCACAGTCGTGAAAAGAATACAGGTTCCAGACTTACGCAGGCATAAATATAAATATGCCAATGGACTTCCTGTGGTTAATAAACATAAAAAGACATCACATTCTCATTTGTAGCGCATTTGGTTAAGTATTTGTAGCAAAACCCTTTTTTGGACAGTGGCCATATTGAATTTAGGGAATTTGGGGGGTCCTGGTATACCCAATCATAAATGTAAGCATTCCAATGGGTTTCCTATGGTCAAGAAAGGTAAAATAGACATCAAGTTTGTATTTGTATCTCATCTGACTCAAAAGCTACGGCTGAATCCCTTTCAGGCAGCGGCCATATTGGATTTGGCCGCCATCTTGGTCTCAGGGACCATTGAATTGGCGCAAACAATGGGGTGTAAGGCCCATACTACAGCCAAAACTGCTTTTTTGGACAGCGACCATATTGGAATTGGAGGATTTAGGGGTCCAGATGCACCGGGTCATAAATATTAACATTCCCATGTGTTTCCCATGATCAATTAAGCTGAAAAAGACATCAAGTTTGTATTTGCAGCTCGTGTGATTCATAAGTCATAGTCTGAACCTTTTTTGGGCAGCGGCCATATTGGATTTGGCCGCCATCTTGGCCCCAAGGGTCACTTGCTCCAGCGCCCTAGCTAAATCATTTCAGTATGACCTGAGCTTCCTCTGTGCCAAATTTGGCGCTTTTAAATGAATTTGCGCAAAAATGTGCTGAAAGCTAGGGTCTGTAATGTTCAGACACACATTTTGTTATACTGGGTGAAATGATCCTGCTATCCTGAGAGTAGTCAATACATTATGTATTCAGAAAAAGGAACGAAAATAATTGGACCTCTGTGGCAGCTGTAGGACTGAGAAAAAGCTGACCAATCCGTGCTGTCCGGGCCAGACGGCACGGATTGGTCAGGTGCCTTCATGTCTCGTTCTGTCCCTCCCTCCTCCCAGTGTGCACACGTTTCACTGTTGCCGGAAATATTCAGACTCTCCTCTGCAGGCATACGGAGTTGCAGGAGAAGACGTTCATTTGGTTACAATGGCAGAGAAAATGAAGCCAGCGTTGCTTGTAACAGCTCACCACGCTAAAAAGACAACGTAAAGAAAGACTGAGGCAGAAAAGGCTGCAACAAAAAAGGCTCTGGATAAAGAAAGAAGTTGGACCGAGTCAACATCGGTGCAGCGTTTGAGCGGTGGAGACAACTGGGGCATGTGAAGGGATGAAAAGTGATGCAGAGGTTGCTCTCTTTCTGTTGGACAGGTAATTATTTGTTTTGTTTCAGGGGGATTTGTTATTTTCATGAAATATGTGAGGTTTGCCAACTTGGCAACGTTTGTAGCTCATATTAGCCCAATGCTAATGTTAGCTTCTTTATGTGTTGTTTTCAGCCATGAGAATGGCTAATGAGTCAGCCCAATTTCCACTGACGATTCATGATGTGTGCTGGTGTCAACATCGAGTGTTTTATTTTGGAAAAGTAACCGGATGTAGTTTGTTATTTTGGCGCTTGACTTCCTGTCTGCTCCTTGCTAAATTCAGCTGAATTGCTGCGTCTTGCTCCGGCATCTCCTTCTCCCTGCTGAGTCCCACTAACGGCTGCGCGTTCAAGTTTGTGGGGGCGTGGCTTTGGACGGAGCACTGACGGGGTGGGGAGGGGGGGGGGGGGAACTTAGAGGAGGTGCCACTTTCAAATCTTGCTTGCTCTCCAGGATTGCAGACCCTAGCTTTAAGGCCCCCAACTAGAGTGAAGAGTTTGGAGTTTATCACGAGAATTTTCAAAGTCATGTCTCAATATTTAACTGATTCTGAGGATCAAAAGGTGACATCTCACCAGATTTCAGAGAGAGACTGCTTGAACAGGACTTGTGTTTCTGGATACAAAACTAATCTTATTATTTAACAAAACGGTCTCTGTAGGAATATTTTCTGTCAGACTCTGAGAATAACAACCTCAGCCTGTCAGAGACAAAAACACTTCTAGTGGACTGAAGTTTGACGGTCGGAGTTGCCCATAAGGATCACGCTGCAGTTGTGTCATGGCTGCCAGCTGAGGAGATCAACTGGACGGATCCAAAACATTCATGAAGTATAAATCATTTGCATATCAAACATGTAAATATAGTTCCAGGTTAAAAAGATCCAGAATTCCCCTTAAACTTCACAAAAGCTCAGACAAGTAAACGCTCCTTACAGAAAAACACTCTGTACTGTGTCCACTAACAAATCATTGAATAAACACCAGAAAGACATTCTGTTGTTTGTGAATTCTTTATTAGACAAACTGTCGACACAACACTGGTGTCACGAATAGGACGCTCACTGATCTGACAACAGACACACAGAGTCCCTGAAACCTCTGCTGGAAAGACAGGATAGAAGAAGAGTTCAGAGGTCTGAGGACGAGATCGAATCATCGTAGTCGGCCATGAGTCAGGTCATACTTCTCTTATGTCTAAATTTATTATTTAATTATTTACCATATTCAGAGCAAAGACATGTTTTTTCTCCTGTGTGAATCATGATGTGTGTGATAACATGTTGCTGTCGGGTAAATCTTTTACCACATTCACCACAACTAAATGGTCTCTCTCCTGTGTGAATCTTTGTGTGTGTGATAAGATGTTGCTTTTGGATGAATCTTTTACCACATTCACCACAACTGAACGGTTTCTCTCCTGTGTGAATCTTTGTGTGTGCGACAAGATTTTGCTTTTGGATGAATCTTTTACCACATTCACCACAACTGAATGGTTTCTCTCCTGTGTGAATCAGTGTGTGTCTGATAAGATCATGCTTTAGGATGAATCTTTTACCACATTCACAACAAGTAAATGGTTTCTCTCCTGTGTGAATCTTTGTGTGTGTGATAAGATTTTGCTGAATGCTGAATCTTTTACCACATTCACCACAACTGAACGGTTTCTCTCCTGTGTGAATCCTCATGTGTGTGATAACATGTTGCTGTCGGCTGAATCTTTTACCACATTCACGACAACTATACGGTTTCTCTCCTGTGTGAATCCTTGTATGTCTGATAAGACAATGTTTTCGGGTAAATCTTTTACCACATTGATGACAACTAAATGGTTTCTCTCCAGTGTGAATCTTTGTGTGTCTGGTGAGATCGTTCTTATAGTTGAATATTTTACCACATCCTCCACAACTAAATGGTTTCTCTCCTTTCTGAATCCTCCTACAAATCCTCAGTTTTGAGTTTTTGCTAGATATTTCACCACAGTCAGATGAAGTAAACTGTTCATTGCCAGCACCACATCCTACACCACTTACAGGGACTTCAGTGTTTTTCTGAGAGTTTAAACTTGACTGAAGTTCTTTGGTCTCACTCCAAACATCATCATTAACTTCAGCCTGAGGTTCAGGAGAGTCTTCAGGTTCAGGAGAGTCTTCAGCCTCAGGTTCAGGAGAGTCTCCTGTCATGTCTTCAGTCCCTGATTGTAAATGTCTATCTGGAACTGAGCTCCTGGCTGGTTCTGGTCCACCACAGTCCTGTCCGTCAGCTTCTGTTTCCATCTGTTCAGTTTGTCTTTGATGAAGCTGTGAGGACTGAGGTTTCTCTTCATCATCATCTTCATGCTTCACAGGAACAAGAGTGAATGTGAAGTCAATGATATCAGCTTCCTCCTGATTAGTCCACAGTTCTTCCTGTTCATCTTTAATGTGTGGGGGCTCTGGGTCCTGCTGGTCCAGACTGGAGCTCCACTCCTGCTGCTCGGGAGAAACCTTTTTCTGACCAAACGACAGCTGCTGGACATCTGCAGGACACAGGAGACAAAAAGACAAATGTTCGGCCGACAGAAAAAAGTTCGAATCAGGTTGATATTCAGCCAAATACTGGAGCGGACAGGTAACCCCACATTGTTCCACTGAACATCATGAGAAATGACAAATCGTAATGAATTCAAACAGTGTGAAAGTGAAATATTGTGTTGGAAATTTAATTCTGAAAATTCTACATTTGTCTTGGTTAAAAAAATTAAAATAAAATCAACAAAAATACAATCACAGGTTAACTGTTGATTTAAAGTTCTTATTTGTGGTTTTCTGCACCTACATTTTGACACTTCATGCTCCTTGATAACCTCCAATTTAAAATTTCTTGCACCCACAATAAAAATTCGCACAACGCAAATAGAACCGTGAACATGTAGCACCGAGCCAGAGTCTGCAGCTTCCAGCGCTACCTGAAGCTAACAGGTGCCCAGTTCTCTTTATATAAGGATTTTATGAAACGTCTGTGGAGAGAATGAACGGGAAATTCACTTCCAGAACCAGAGCCGTTAAAAAAGTGGGCGGTGACTGTTGAGCTCTATTGTGTCTGTAGACGGAAGAGAAGCTAAAAACAGTCTTTGTAAAGTTGTAACCACAGTTTGTTTTTTTACAAATCAGAAGGATTGTTTTTGTGACTGGAAGGTGACACAAGTGCAAAGTACCTGGATGTGTTGATCTCACCTATAGGGAGACATTTCAGGGTGGACTTTGAGTTAATGGGTCACATGACCCGGAAGCTACTGACTAAAAACACTGAATATAAACAAGTGATATCTAAACTAATCTAATCTATTGATAAAAATGCTGATTTCCCAGTAAAACAGTAATTGAAAGTAGAAAAAGCACTAAAGTCCAATACAAAGAGATGTGTCTCATTCAACCAGAATCTGGACACAGTTCGGCTCTGGTTCTGAGTCAATGGGTCACATGACCCGGAAGCTATTGAACAAAGATGCAGATTTGTGTCGGTGCCGACAGTGAAGAAGGAGGAAAACGAACCTGCTCTGTGTAACCGAAGCTGAGGCGTTAAAGCAGAGTCCAGTAGGTTCCGGTGTCGCTGGTTCTGCTCTGTGGACCGACACAGTTCCTCCTCGTACTCTGCTATCGTCCTTTCAAACAGCGCACATATCTCCTCAGCAGCCGCAGTCAGTCGCTGCTTCACCAACGATCTCAGAATCTGGACTTTAGACATTTTCACACAGTCACACTGTTTACAGCTAGCATGCTAAGCTAACGTGTGTGTACTTGTATCTGGCGGGAGATGAGTCTGAGAGCAAACAGCACAAAATCCATCACACACGTTCATCCAGACTGTCACTACGTCACTACCGTGGACGGCTCATCTCTAATCGATCATCAATAATCAGAAGAAAAGCGATCTGAGCGGCGCAGTTAGAATAACAACAAACTTTGTTTTGATTCGTTAACGCTCGATAACGTGCAGCGCGAGCCTCTGACGGGTTACTATGGCAACTCCCCTGGGACAAACCTCGCAGCTGCACGTTAACCGAACCTCCTTTGTTTTCATTCTAACGTGTAAACATGTCGTTATTTTAACACAAAGAAAGGAATATCTTCATGTAAAACTGTTGCCGAATGAACAAGAAGCCTCGAATAGTTCAGAAAGTCATGTAGACAGAGTTTCACAGAGTTTATAAAGTGTTTCTTAACTCAACAACTCACTAAATTGAGAAATTTTTTTAAGGGAGTCTGGGGAATTTCTCCAAGAAGTAGGCTACATAAGTGAGATAATGAGTGTGTTTGATATGAAGAGCACAGCTACCTCTAATTCAACCACTAGATTAATTTATAGAGCACTGTGCAGATACTGTGCAGTAATGAGTATAAACACACTGACAGGTAATCTAAAGAAGCAGCACTCACCTGTCTGGATAGAAGAGTCAGTGTTGACCAGAGTTTTACAGTCTGCAGAGCCTTAATGTTGTGATGTGTGGATTTAATGTGTCTGTTGGAACATTTCACATGTTCTACATCCATGTTGTTGGATGTGTAGTTGAAAATATAAGTGTAACTATTATTAATAATAGTTTTTCTCCAGCACATCCTCTTCCTGTCGTCCTCACAGCTCTCAGCTGTTTGAAGGACAGTTTGTCTCGTACAGTAAAACAACGCTGTACAGCCCCAGTTCACCACTTTAGTGACTGGAAATGTGAAAAGGATTTAAAGACTAGAGTAGTACACAATACAACCAGGAAGTGATGCTACACTGTTGTTATCTAAAGTTTTCTGTGGACAGTTGTGCTGTGAGAAGCAGCGCTGATCACGTCTCTGAGACTCACCCAGCAGCATCTGGACAGATGTGTCCTCCATGCTGCTGCTGAAACGAGAGCAACATCAGTTTACCAGCCAGTGAAAGTGTCCTTCCTGTCTGTGGACGACCCGCTGCCTCTGTGGTTTTCTCTACAGCAGCTTCCAGGAAACAGACTGTTTGAAAGAGAAGAGGAGGCCGAGATGATCCTGCAGACAAACCACACATCACCAGACTCTGAGAGGAAACAAGCTCCTGCTCTCATTTGATTTTATTTAGCTTCAAAATCATCTGACATGAACAAAAACACAGCTCACACCAGAATCCGAACAACTGTCAGCTTTCATCTGAACCAACAACATGTTGACTTCTTCATACGATCCATTTCTCCATGTCGTAGTTACAGACTTCACTAAACCCCACACAGTTCATCCTGAATCACTGCTCGGACATGAGAAGAGTTCACAGAGAGCCAGCAGCTCCACAGGAAGAGTTCTGGTGGGAACACCACAGAGACGAGCCAATCAGAGGAGGAGGAGGGCGGGTCTCACAAGAAGAAGCAGCAGGATCCACAAGAACAGAACCCAGAAGGTGAGCAGCTCCACAGGAAGAGTTCTGGTGGGAACATCACAGAGACGAGCCAATCAGAGGAGGAGGAGGGCGGGTCTCACAAGAAGAAGCAGCAGGATCCACAAGAACAGAACCTAGAAGGTGAGCAGCTCCACAGGAAGAGTTCTGGCTCCTACGAAGGAAACGTGACTGAAGAAGAAGGAGAACACGTTGGATCAACTCAGAGGTGATGCTCTGTGGTGACAGCAGCCATGACATCATCGTACTCATCAGCCAATCCCTGCTCAGCCTGGGTGGGAGGAGCCATCTCCATGGAGACGGGCAGGTAGTTTCCTTCAGGTGGAGAGAGTGAGATCATTTATCAACAGCTGATTGATTGATTGATTGATTGATTGATTGGTTGATTGATGGATTGATGGATTGATTGATTGTTACCTGTGGAACTGCGTCGATATAAAGACACCATGATGACAGTGGAGATGCAGTACGGACAGAACACCACCACGTGGAGGAGCAGTCTGAACACCAGCTGGAGGGGGGTGGAGTCAGGGGGTGGGGCTGCAGATGTCAGTTTACCTGCAGAGAGAATCTCACCTGGTCCGGTGAACATGTGGATGAAATGAGTCCTGAATCAAAGAGAACCTCCTGACCTGTGACAGTGATCCAGCTGGGTGGAGACTCTCCATCACTGATGGTGTTACACTTGTAGAGTCCTTCATCAGACCTGGAAACATGGTGGATGGTCATGTGACCTGTAGGCTCAGTCCTGAATAAGGAGCCATCTTTATAGAAAGCAGCTGAGAGGTTGGAGGTCTCTGTTGTACAGGTGAGAGTGACATCATCTCCCTCCATCACAGGGAGGACAGGACTCTGCAGGATCACTGCTCCACCTCAACACACAGACAAACATGTTGAGGAACCAGCTGGTTCTCCCCAGTCAGGTCCACACTGAGTCCTGGTCTCTCCGGTCTTGGTCGTGTTTCTCCTCACCGTCCATCCATCAGAGCTGTCATCCTCCTCACACCTCAGAGAAACAGACTCTCCTTCAAACAGCTGAGATCTGTGAGGACTGATCTTCAGAGAGGCTGGAGGACGTGGAGATGATTTAACAGTTTAGAAAACATGAAAGACACCAAAAGAAACCCAACATTTTTTAAACTCTCCTCAGTGCACCCTGTCATAAGTGTTCTCACCTCACCTCGTATCAAAGAAACATCATCAGCTCATGTTGTTTTTAAAGCAACAGTGTGAAAAGTGACGTCCTGTCAGAGTAACATGGACACTAACGTCTGTTCATGTTCCACAAAACAAAGTGTGTGTTTCTTCTTCCAGCTGATGTGTGAGTGTACTTACAGAGCAGACGCAGCAGACGTGTTTCCTCCATCCTCGTATGATGCGTTTACTGACAGTTGTGTCTCAGAGTGAGCGCTCGTCTCTCCAGCAGATGTGAGTGTGAAGCTGCTGAGCCGACTGGATGATGATCTTCAGCATGAAAGCTGGATCTTCCTGTAGCTGACAGCAGGAAGCTGCTTCTGTACCTGCGTGTCTGAGTCTGTCTGACTCACTCACTCTGTTCCAACCACTGAAATGTGGTCAGGAAGAGGCTGAAATACAGCGAGTGTCTGCACGCTGTCAGCCAGCACATCAGTGTGAGACCAGGTGATGTCCTCACTGCACCTGGACACAAAACAGCCAACAGCACAGTTTCTATGTTACATTGCAAAATGTATCTGTCAACCATGATATTCAGTAAATCACCTCAGTACTGTACCTGTCCCTGTCGTGGTTCTCGGAGGGTTAATGTTGACTTAACCCGTCTACCAACCAACATATTTACATCATCTGACCTCTGATGAAGAAACACCTCCAGAAACAAACTCCCTCAGAGAGGAGGTTCATGACGGGGGTTCATCAACACTGTGCAGCGTCTGATGGAGTCTCATCAGTGGAAACCAGTCAGACCTGCCTCCTGATCAACACAGCATCCACTCTGTGGATCATCTGGGGGAAGCAGTCAGTCATGAACCTCCTCTCTGATGTGTTCCTTCATTTTCTGGAGGAGTTTCTTCATCACAATCAGACGACGTAGATGTGTTGGGTTTAATGTCTCTCCATGATCTCCCACAGACTGTAATCCAGCTGTCAGTCCCACAGGAAACACTCAGTAACATCACCCTCCATCTTTTTTAGGTTTCCTGTCTGTTCTCTGTCTGTGTGAGATGCATGCTGGGTAAATGATCATGTCAGTGCAGTCAGACAGCCAGCAGGTGGCAGCACAGCAGCGTCACAGTGTTTCACTGCTGATGATGTTCAGTCTGAACTTTGACCCACAGAGAAACACAGACATGAAGATTTAACCAGCTGAACAGAAGAGCTGCAGAGTCACAGCCGCTTCCAGGAAACATCCAACACTGACTGAAACTATTCAGAAACCACCTTCTCACTCTTCACGTGTCCACAGGCTCGTCTCTCTTTGTTTGCAGGCTTCTGATTGGCTGTGGTGGTCTGACAGTAGAGGTTTATATCCACACCTCTGACTCATGTGGGTGTGGACGAGGCCTGACAAACACGACTACATACAGTCAGAAGTCCTGAGTTCATCCTTTAAATGTGAACAGCTGCTTCACTGCCTCTGTGAGCCTCTTTATCTCCAGATAAAAGCTGTCAGGACACATCCAGGTGCTGCTGGGAAACTCTCAGAGCTGATCTACACTCCAGAAAACACCTTTACAACTCAAACACACCTCTGTTAACACACACCACCTCGTTGTTCCACACAGTGACGTCTTCAGTGTTCGGCTCCACTAGTTTCATGGAGACATTCAGTCTCAGCACAGGAAGCAGTTTATAATGTATAGTTGTGATGTTCAGAACACAGAAGAGGACGGTTGATCTGTTCAACACCATGATGACGACCAGGTGAAGCAAACACAAGTCCCATGATGCACCTCTTCACTCTGTAGTCTCACTGTGGGATCATAAAGGAGCATTTTGTCTCATATTCATTAAAAACTCTCTGACAGTTTGAAACAATCAGCTGGTGAACATGTGACACATAAACCAGGTTCAGGTAAATTACACCTGGATCAACAGTTCACGTACAATTTATCATAAAATATCATAACAGAGACAAAGACATGTTGTTAATATAAGATCTACTTTATTGATTATCCGTCAGTAACACTGACGAGACGTGACAGTAAATATATACAAGAACACATTTCAACAAATTGTTAAAGTACATCAGATAAAGCAGCGAGCAGATTATATGACATTGGACAAACAAAATAAAAAGGACGTGACATCAGATTGACACTGAACCTCGACAAGTTCTGAGGATGATAACTGATGTTTCTCATCAGCAGCAAGGTGTTCAGATTTCTTCTTCATGAGTCTTTTATATACCAGGGTTAAAAAAATAACCAACAAAACAAGAATCACTGCAAAAACAGCTGCAATCAGAGCCAATCGAGAACGACTAGGCAGGTTCCTTCTGTCCTCGCTTCCTCCCTCCTTTTTTCCTCCCTCCTTGTGTCCTCCCTCCTTGTTTCCTCCCTCCTTGTTTCCTCCCTCCTCGTTTCCTCCCTCCTTGTTTCCTCCGTCCTCGGTGTGTCCAGCTGTGAGACCTGCAGAGCAGAAAGAGGTGTCAGCAGGTAGCATTTCCTCTTCAGTGTCACATCAGACATCATCTCCTGCTCTCTGATCACATGACTCAGACTTCATGGGTTGAGTTCTCTGCCTGACTCAGTCTGACACAGGAACTCTGGTTGTGTCAGTTTTTCCACTCCGCTCTGATTCTGTGGTTCAGCTGCAGGTTCCTGGTAAACACACCGACCTCTTCAGCCTCTCTCGGGCTTCTGCGTCTTGTCTCGGGATCACTCGTCCTCTGGAGTGGAGCGTTGCTGTCACAGTGTCTCTGGGCTCGGTGCCCTGCCGCTGCTCCTCCACCAGGCCTGTCTGCTCTACTGAACGAGCCCAGAGACGATGCAGCTGAGACAGTCACAGGTCGGTTTGTTTACCAGGGAAACTACTGCTCACCATCCACAACATGGTCTCAACATACACTTGTTGAGATTTAGATCAAACAGAGTCAGGCGTACACACAGCTTTATAGATCTGAAGCCCAGTTTTAGTTTAGAGAGACGCTGAACTCTACAACTCACCTGTAACTGTCAGGCTGATGCTCCTGATGGAAACAGGCGGCGCTCCGTCTCTCCGTCCTATTACACACTCGTATGTTCCAGAGTCGTTGATGGTGACGTTCTTCAGGGTCACAGTAAAGACTCCATCTTGATACGTATGATCCACTCGACCACGAAAAGACGGATGCTGGTCGGATTCATATGAGTGGTTATTTCTGAGGACGATGACATCACCCGCTGACCGATGTTTCCACGCCATCACTGTGATGTCACCATCTGAGTGAACTGGACACTGAAGAGTGACGTCATCTCCACACACTAAAAAATGTTGGGTAATTTTGGTAACCCAATTTATGGGTTGTTAGTGTTGGGTTAAATTGTTGGGTTATTTTTATAAAGGGTAACCCATTTTCTGGGTTATAGGGCTAATATTTTAACCCAATTTCTGGGTTTTCAAGGATATGCACCATTTTTGGGTTGTTTTTCAGAGAATAACCCATTTTTTGGGTTAGAGGCTTGTTTTTTTTTTATTAAAAAGTTATTTTTTTCTTGACGGGGAGTATTTTATGGAGTAATCCCATTAACATTATTTATAATCACACACCTTATGTACATGAAATGCGTTCTTTACCTTTTAAAGAGGTACTAAATACTTAAGCATGCTGTATATGAATACTGTGACCATACACAGCAATGTTGGTGGTAATAATAATAATAAAAGTGCTGAGCAGCTGCAGGGATAATTTTTTATTCCGAGTTAATTTCTGATTCACCCTCCGAAGCAGAAGGAGGCGCTAATGCGCATACTACAGTGATTCCTTACCGCTCTTTGAAAAAACACAGAAGAAGAAAAGTTTGAACGTTGCAGAGAGACGCTTGGCGGCTGGAAGCAACAGGAGTCAGAAAGCTTGACCTACGCGGTAGCAGTCAGGACTTACTGTAAGTTTTGAATGTTAATATTTATTCACTTTTACTTTTACGCCATGGATTGTAATAAAGTATTTTTACAGCAGAGGCAAAACTCCGCTAGCCACCATGGTGCTAACTAGCGAACCAATTACAATGAATGTAATAGTTAGCTGCCAGAACTAGCGAGCTTACATTAGCTAACCTAGGTTACAACTTGATTTCTCAGAGGAGCCAAGCTCACAAACAGTATATTTTGATATGAGATGAATATATTTCCCATCATTGCATCTCTCTGTTCCAGTTTTTAGAAGTCAAGACAGAGTTAAGGAAGATAACTGAAGATATGATAAAGATAGTACCAGGTAACATTAATCCAATGAATGAATTCTTCTATCAACCGCCACTCCCGCCTCTGTAAATACATTTTTTTTCTCAGACAATGTTTTAGTTTGGAAAGTTTACCCTGAATCATATGACCTCCCACATACATATATCATTGTTTATTCTTCTTGCCAGTTTGATCAAGGTAAAACTAAACTAGCTGTAGTCTGTGATATTTGGGTGAGCTAATAGAAATTAACTTGTAATATTAAGTAGTAAGTATAAGCAATTCTGTTTTAAAGGTTTTAGATGGTGGTCTTAATTTTGTCATTTTTTTCTTTGCCTTTTAGGTTGCTGGTTCCAAAATGATCTGGACGTGTAAGTTGTGCACAGCTTCTTTCACCTCCAGAATACAGTTATTTAGACACCACAGGCTGCAGCACAGCCACTATTCCAGAATCAGCCCTCGTATATGTCTCTATACTGATTGCATTTGTACATTTCCCCTTCATTAGAAAGATGATGGAGACCACATTTTCCCACGCCGACAGACCATAGTGATGTCCTGCCAGTGAACGAGCTCATGGACCTCTGGCCTGCTCTCAAAATAGAATCTTAGGTAATATGGATCAGCTCTCTCTTTTAAAGTGAAAATTGTGATTCTTACTCATCTGGCCGCTTCATGAATGTGTGCTAGATTCTTCGAATTGAACTGTTTTTTTAAGTGTTGTTGCTGTATTCTCCTGCTGTTATTTCAATGTAGTTGTATGCAGAGTTCCAGCGGATTACGAATCAGCACCTGCCCAACACATTCTATGCTGAGCATGACCACCATCTTCCTCGACTGATGACCTTATTCAGACAGAAGGCATCAAAAACTGGGAATACAGCAGATTCTCTGGCTGAAATTTTAAAGTCCACAATGAACAGGTAAATAGATTATTACACATTTCATAGGTTGAACCATCACAACATTGAACAGGTTCAATGATTCAAATGAGCTTTGTGAATTTTGCAATTAGTATACTTTGTGTTTGCCATTTGTCTGATTGCATTAAAGATGTGAACAGGGTATTTGTGGACATATGTTCTGATTTGACTGTTTAAAATCAGCTTTGTTCAGTAAATTCTTCAGTGTATACAATTCTGGTTTTATCTGAATAGGAAATCCATGACATCCACACCAAGCGCTCTATTGTCCTCCACGTCCTTCCTGTGTATCTGTTTGAGGATGTTTCTGGATTTTTCAGAACCTGCACAGTGAGTCTCCTTAAGTTACTGACTACTGTCTATTATGTAAACAGTTCATCAAAATAACATGTTTTAGGACTGACCTTTGTTTAGTCTACCCATACAGTTTTCGTATATGGTCTGTTTTCTTTCTCTTCCCTACAAAGGAACTGTATTGGCATTATGTCCAGAGTGATAAGATGTTCAGTAGAACATTTTCCTGTAAATGTCTTTTAGTTTGGTTTCAGTCACTCACACCACTTAGATTCTCTGGTAATTTGTGAGGATCTGAATCATGGATCTTATGTTTTCCACCTCTTACAATGAGACCCAGGTCTCCCTTGTAAAAAAGGTATTGGATTTCAATGGGACTTGGTTAAAGAAAGATAAATGAAATGTTATCTGTTCTGTTCCATGTGTTAGTTTGTGATTAGTATCTCTTTTTCATTCATTCAGGACGAGTCTGATGAGCCAGAGCTTGATGGTGTTGCAGTGGGCCTCCTTGCTGTCATCAGTGACCATGACACAATCCAGTTCACTACCACCCTGTGAGTCGTCATTGAAAGGAATTAGCCAGGAAGCCAAAGGCACTTTTATAGCTGATAACAAAAGCTAAATTCATTAGTGTATTATTTATTATTGTTTTTGATTACTGATTATTTTACTGACTATCAGATTAGTTGTTTGGTCAATATCAGAAATTCGTGAAAAATATCTATTTCCTATGGACTCAAGTGACCAAGAACACATTTGGAAGGCTAGAATCAGAAAATTTTGAGTTTTTCTTCTTTAAAATTTTGCAAATAATCAGTTAATCTACTTATTGCATCTCTACAATCTATTTTTTGTTCTATTTATTTTAATTTATAAATGTTTATTTATTTTTCTGTTTAATTTTAACACTGAAGTGTGCTAAAAGGGAGTGGGCAAGAAAATACTGTTCAGTTGCAGATGTTCATGACTTTTAGATATATTAAGTTTGTTAAATTCAGTGTAATTGAGGCAATCAATTGCCTCAAAAATTTTAAGTTTTGGGTCACATGTTTTCAAGTAAATAAACTCAACATGTGACTAATGTGTACTTAAAACAATGACAACACAAACTAATAAACATTGAGTTTGGTTAAAATGGTGTGGTTGTGTACTTAGTGTTAATGTATCCATTTTAAGGTGTTAATTGTTGCTGGAGCTTCTGTTGAACACATCGTTACTTTAGTAAAAACAGTGTAACAAAAATATATAGTGTGTCAAACTATGTTGAAATTTCAACGTTGATTGGATTTGCAAAATCTAAATTAAAATCAATATTGATTCAATGTTGGCAAATTCACCTATGTTGAGAAACGTGACGTCGGAATGATGTACTATTAGATTAGATTTGCAAAATCTAAACAAAATTCAACGGTTATCCAGCACTAGCACCTGACGTTGATTCAACAGTGACTCAGCATTAAAATTGGATTAATCAGTTTGTCCAATAATGTAAGACAGGAAGTAAAGGAGCCTGTTTAAGTTAAGGAAGTAGTGGAGCCCGGCATAACCCAACACTATTCAATTTAACCCAATTGCTGGGTTGAATAAGGACGAACCCATTTTTGGGTTATTTTAACCCAACAGGTTGGGTTATTTTTTTCGACCCAACTTTTGGGTTGAATATTTAACCCAAAAGTTGGGTTATGCTTAACTACAATGTTGGGTTATTTTAACCCAACTATTGGGTCAGAGACGCGATAAATTGCGCAACCCAACAGTTGGGTTAAAAATAACCCAACATTGTAGTTAAGCATAACCCAACTTTTGGGTTAAATACTCAACCCAAAAGTTGGGTCAAAAAAAATAACCCAACCTGTTGGGTTAAAATAACCCAAAAATGGGTTTGTCCTTATTCAACCCAGCAATTGGGTTAAAATTGGGTTATTTTTTAACCCAACTGTTTGCTTCTTCTGTGTGTCTGAACAAAACCAGAGATAACAGACGGACTTAGAACAGTTCAGACATCATCCAGAACATTCCTGACACAGAAGAACCGACTTCCTGCTCAGACTGAGACGTGATCCATACATCACAAGATGAACTAAACCTGTGATATACACACTACACTGATTACGCAGTGATTCCACTGAATGTGTTGGTCGTCACTGAGACGTCTGTGTGATCATGGAGACGACAGTGATCACAGCGAGACATCGAGACAAATCATGAACGTCATTACAACCTGTGATTTAGACCCACAGCAGCTGAAATGAGGTTACAACATCAAATATGTGTCATCGGTTTTATAATGTGTTCATTTGTAGGCTGACAGAGACGATACTGATCAGTTTAGTTTAATGTTTCATGTGAAACGTCTTAAATATGGAACTACACAGACTGTGAGCAGCAACAAGAAGCTGGAGGACCTGGTGATGGAACGTTTATGTGTTACTGTGGAATCAGAACATTTAGACGACACTAAACGTGTCAGCTTCACCAACATTACACTGCTGGACATGTTCTTGCTGGTTGCCTCTCTCTCCCTCACATCTCATTCACCTTCCTATAGTTGTTTTCTGACTATAACTATATGTAAACTATGAGAAACTGACCTGACTGATGTTAACAAGCCCACTAAACTACTGAGGTATAAACAGTCTTATTAAATCTTAAAGAAGACTTGTTCACCGTCCGTCTGACATTATTTTATCGTTTCTCATCTTTCACTCTCATTCAGAGTGAAAATCATGTTTCTACTAAAAATCTACAAAGAAGAATAAAAATAATTATGAGAGTGAAATGTGTTATTAAATGATCCACATGGTGATCGGTGTTGGTCTGTGGGGACACAACCTGCTGCTGACACATGAGACTAACTATCAAACATCAAAATGAAAAATAAAACATTAAATAAAGAAGACATCTTACCTTCACATGCAGACAGGACGGCAGCACTAAGCACCAGGAAGATCAAACCCAACATTGTTCCCATTGTTGAGTCGCTCCAGCTGAAGCTTTCCCCTCAGACCGGCCTGAAGCTCCATCTTGTGCTCTAATTCTTCAGTTTAGTATCCTGAAAAGTCGGAATAACTTCGACTCTGCGTGCTGTACCGACTGACGGAGAATTTCCTGAGGACTCACCTGAAGACTCACCTCACCTGCTGAGAGTGGAGCTGTAGCCCCGCCCCCCGTGCTGACAGCCAGAGTCCCTCAGGTACAGCGCGCGGAGTCGAAGTCTGTTCCTCCCTCTACGACCATATTTGGACAACAAGCCTCATTGTTTCCCTGGAAATAAGACTCCTCCAAAACACCATTAAATACATACAAACCCACGTTTTTGCCTAATCTGTCGTGATACTGGCACACAGGAAACACACGTGATAAAAACACCTAAACTCTTAACATGTTGAACTTCATACACTGACATGTGACCTTCAATCTGACCTGTTTCATTAAAAACTGCTCCTGCGTCACTAAAACACTGTCTACAATTCAGTCGCCTCACATTAACTGGAACATGTTATACAGCAAGTCTCCTTGACAAACATGATCACATTATAATCTCTTTAAAATAAAAGCTGCTTCATACAGAAGAAACAACAGGAGGACAAGTGAAGCCAACTAGTGAAATCTGACCTAAGTGGATCTCATGATTTACAGGAAGAGATGATGTAGTTCAGGGAGTGAACAAGTGTCTGGGAGATTTAACCCTGTCTGTGAACGCTGGATCGAAGGGCAGCGACAGACGATCAGCTGGAAGAGTGTTCTGTGACTTTAAGGAATGATTCACCAAACTGTTCTTATGAAAGTCGTGAAGAAACACGTGAGCTCGAACCTGTTTGTGTCGCTGTTGTCTTCTGGTTTGTTCTGTTTCTCTTGTCGCTCATGATATCAAAATGTTGGCAAAAACACGTCCTCAGTGCAGACTACACACCAAACATCACACACATGCAGCACTTTAGAGATATCTTCTTCTATATCACTTTCTTGGTGTTATTCAGGTACATCATCATTTATACGCAACAACCACAAGTATGAATCATGACTTCATGTGATTCTACTGTCTGATTGTTGTTTCTTGCTCCTGGTGTTGAAGTGAATCCTCAGCAGGTAGTTTCATCTCTGGAGCAGCTGGACTGAGATTATAATCTGCTCTGTGAGGAGACACATGACATCACTGCTGCACTTTGTAACATTCAGTCTGCTTTTAAAATGGACTCTATCTGTTGTTGAGCTGCAGTCAGTGGAGAGGAAACCACAGCAGGGTGAGAGTCAGTCAGAGAGGAAGGAGGAGGGTCTGACTGATGTGACCATGAAGTGATGAAGTGTAGATGTCATATGAGTCGGTGTTAGGATGGAGGAAACACGTCTGCTGCGTCTGCTCTGTAAGTACACTCACACATCAGCTGGAAGAAGAAACACACACTTTGTTTTGTGGAACATGAACAGACGTTAGTGTCCATGTTACTCTGACAGGACGTCACTTTTCACACTGTTGCTTTAAAAACAACACGAGCTGATGATGTTTCTTTGATACGACTGTCCTCCTCTGTGTTTCCTCTCAAACCAACCGGAGTGTCTTTTGTCTTTAGTTGTGACGTCACTGCTGAGCGGCTGCACACACCAAGGTGAGAACACTTCCTGTGTGACTGATGAAGAGTTATTTAGTCCCTGATAGAACAGTTAGTGTTCAGGACGCTGTTTATGGAGGGAAATAGTTTGCACATACAATAAAAGAGTGAAGACTGTCTGGATGTCCACAGACTGGACGCTAAAGATAAATGTGCTGCTATAAAAATGTCATTGTGAAAGCAGGACTGCACACCATGCAGCACCATGCAGCAGCTGACAGAGAAAGTGCAGAAACAATATTGACATGTGAGACACATGAAGTCACATCTGCTGTGTGTTTGACACCAACTCTGAGAGTTCCATTTAAAACATGAGGAGACTCAGAGCCTGAAACACAGAGGAGATCAGTGCAGGTCAACAAGGTCTACAGAGACTGGAAGAGGAAGAAGAGACACTTCTGTCCAAACTGACCATTATCATCTGTAACCACATCTCTCTGTCTCGTCCTCCAGCCTCTCTGAAGATCAGTCCTCACAGATCTCAGCTGTTTGTAGGAGAGTTTGTCTCTCTGAGGTGTGAGGAGGACGACAGCTCTGATGGATGGACGGTGATGAGGAACACGAGTAAAGACACCAGGAGTCAGTGTGGAGCTGACTGGGGAAGAAAAGATGGTTCTGACTGTAACATCAGCTACACCATCCCATCTGACAGTGGAGTTTACTGGTGTGAGTCCACAGGCGGAGCAGCCAGTAGCAGCATCAACATCACTGTCACTGGTAAGATGAGGCTGTTGTAACTCCAGCAGGTCTGAACACTGAGTCTGTCTTTCACCTTTTCACTTTGGCTGAGCCTGAGAGAGACAAAGACAAGAAGACAGACAGGTGACCTTCAGGAGGCAACAACACTGGGTGGAGCACTGAGTCTGCCTCCTCAACATGTTGTTCATCTGTCAGTCTGACATTATGTTCAACATGTAGAGATGATAAATCAGCTCCATGTGCCAAATGTTTCTCCAGAGAGATTGTTGTGATGAAGTGTTGCTGAGTACAGGACAGGACAGTGAGACTGCTTGTGTGAGTCAGAGGATCCATCAAGCTGAGTTTGATGCTGTGAAATCAGACTTTAACCTGCCGATGTTAGCAGCACACGTTTGTCAACACACTGTCTGTTTCTACTGAACATCACCAGACTCCCTTAACAAATGTACTGATTTAAGAGTTGTTGAGTGAGGAGACTCAACAAACTTTGTGAAACACGACGACAAATTCTGAATGATTGGAGCTTCTTGTGGATTCAGCATTAAATGAGCAGGTGTCCATGTTGTTCATCAGTTGTGTTTCAGGGTTTCATCTCCATGTGAAGCTCTTTAAACTGTGATTGTGTGACTGTAACTTGAACTAGAGCTGAGCTGAGCTGTGTTCACACATGAGCATGTTACACTACGGTGGCCCTGAGGGCTCAATGCATCGCACCAAACAGACAAAACAAAGCAAAGAAGAAAACATCTTCATCAGTTTGACCAGCACAACCAAACACCTGATGCTGTCCTGTTGTCAGAGTGATGAAGATGATGGAAGAGGAGATATGTTTGTGTTCTGTCTTTTTAAAACTCTCGCCAAAATGCAACCTAGGCTTTTTTTGTAAATGTATACGAGTCAAACCTTCGTGTAAAAGCATAATAAGGATGAAAGAGGCGCTTTTAAGATTTACCGTATTTTCGTTTTTGGCTCAAACTCATTTTCAATGGGAGTGCTACAGGCACTTTTACGATAGCATCAAAATCTCTATTTTTAAAACAGGAAGGCACAACATGAAACTTTGCTCGTAGTATCACCAGGGTCTCTACACATGAACACGTGCATTGAGAACGTTGTGTACACAGAGTTTACTAAAAAGAACGTTTTTGAACAACTCTAAGCAGTAGCTTGTTCCTCTAGCCATCATGATAACCCAGACGTGTCGATCCTGGCCTGTACTCGGTGATCGATGTTCTCAATGCTCGTGTAGGATGTGGTACTGACAAGGAACAGTTTATTTCCTCTGACTGTGGTGAAAGATCTAGCAAAAACTCAAAACTGAGGATTTGTATTGAAGCTTAGTTGGCGAAGTTTCAGGAGCAGGACCACACCTCAACAGCGCCAACTTCCGCATTTCTATAAATAACCACCTGACCCTCTCCTCTGCTTCGCTCTCGTATTCTGCGCTCTCGCACCCAGAAATGAGATCACGCGACATCGCCTCGCCCGAGCACATCCAAACTTTTGTACGAGCAACATCAGGCTCTATTCACCTCATCATGGACTTTGTATCACTATCCCCGTGGGACGTTCTTTCAGACGAGATCAGGATCACCATTCATCTGAAGCCGACAACTTTCCCGTCACCTCCGTACCCGAGACCCTGATTCCAGTGGCCCTACAGCCGCCTAGGGCGCGAGCGAGTCCGAAGAGCACCAACTTCGTCTCATCCATGGTTCGCATCCCGCCTGGTTCATCTCTCCTCAACATCCAAGATTATCATAGTTCGTCCGACGACTCTCCCGTGTCTCCCAGCCCACCTCCTTCCGCAGCAAAGAGAGGACGAGGAAATTCCGGAACAGAAAGTCACCGTCGCTGCAGTTCGCCACAGATCGCAGACTCCATCACCTCCAAGAAGCGAAGCCTCCCGCCATCGTTCCGCCAACACCGGCCGAACAACTCGCCGGTCTCAACGTCTCCACGCTCTGGTGAGTTCACCCGACCGGCTTTCATCTTCTACAGTCACCGATTGGACAGTAGCCACTCCCCAGAAAACTTTAAACAACAAATGAATTCTGTTTCACCGAATGGACTATAAAGCCAAACTTTCTCCACACGCATGTGTGCTTCTTCCGTCAACACCAGCTCTCTTCCGGGTGACGTCATCACGCGTTAAAAGGGACAGTACAATTAAATACTACAGCCCAAAGACAGCAGAAAGCTCATAGACAACAGAAAGTGCAGCAGCAAAAGTGGAGACAGAGATCCTCAGCCAGATCAAATGACTCTAGAGTTTCTGCTACCACCTCTCGTCATCACTCCACTCCAAAGGGAGTGCCCAGATGGATTTCAGGACCTTCCAATCCCCATCAGGATTTTCATCATCGACACCAGCAACCTACAACATGGTGCCCACTGCCATCCAGTTCGAGCCACCACAACAGCCAATCTTTAAAAAAAAAACAAAAAAAACAAACAAAAAAAACTCATGGCTGCTCGTTCCGTTAACACCAGATCGCTTCCAGGTGACGTCATCACGCACAGCCCTACAGGCAGTGACGTCTACGCTTTTGTTAAAGGGACAGTACAATCAAATAACACAGCCCAAAGAAAACAAAGAGCAGCAGCAAAAGCAGAGACAGAGATCCTCTGCCAGATCAAACAACTCCAGAGTTTCCGCCACCACTTCTCGCATCACTACACTCCAGAGGGAGCGCCCAGATGCATTCCAGGACCCTCCAACTTCTATCAGGATTATCATCATCAGCTACAGCAACCTACAACCTCAAGGGCAAACGCCACAGTGCCCACCGCCATCCAGTTCCAGCCATCACCGCAGCTAACCTTTGCGGGGGCTCCTGGCACTGAGATGCCAGAGCCCCCTGCTTCCTGTTTCCAGTAACCACAGCAGCTCGCTTCAACCGGGGCTCCTGGCACGAGATGCCAGAGCCCCCTGCTTCCTGTTTCCAGTAACCACAGCAGCTCGCTTCAACCGGGGCTCCTGGCACGAGATGCCAGAGCCCCCTGCTTCCTGTTTCCAGCAACCACAGCAGCTCGCTTCAACCGGGGCTCCCGGCACCGAGATGCCAGAGCCCCCTGTTTCTTGTTTCCTGTTTCCAGCAACCACAACAGCTCGCTTCAACCGGGGCTCCTGGCACGAGATGCCAGAGCCCCCTGCTTCCTGTTTCCAGCAACCACAACAGCTCGCTTCAACCGGGGCTCCTGGCACCGAGATGCCAGCGCCCTCTGCTTCCTGTGTCCAGCAACCACAGCAGCTCGCTTCAACCGGGGCTCCTGGCACTGAGACGCCAGCGCCCTCTGCTTCCTGTTTCCAGCACCCACAGCAGCTCGCTTCAACCGGGGCTCCGGTCTGTATATAGAAATTACTGTCAATTCTTGCACTACATCATGTAAATATGTATATACGTCGATTCGATTCTATTTTCTTCCCCTTTTTAATTATAGTGTCTATTCTATTGTCTATTTTGCTATTGCGCTGTTCTCGTAATATTCTGCTGCGACAAACAAATTTCCCCGTCTGCGGGACATTAAAGGACTCTGATTCTGATTCTGATCCTGGCACCGAGATGCCAGCGCCCTCTGCTTCCTGTTTCTAGCAACCACAAGCAGCTTGCTTCAACCAGGGCTCCTGGCACCGAGATGCCAGCGCCCTCTGCTTCCTGCTTCCAGCAACCACAGCAGCTTGCTTCAACCGGAGCTCCGACGCCAGAGCCCTCTGCTTTCTGTTTCCAGCAACCACAGCAGCTCACTTCAACTGGAGCTCCGATGCCAGAGCCCTCTGCTTTCTGTTTCCAGCAACCACAGCAACTCGCTTCAACCGGAGCTCCTGGCACCGAGATGCCAGCGCCCCCTGGTCCCCGTTTCAAGCAACCACAGCAGCTCGCTTCAACTGGGGCTCCTGGCACCGAGATGCCAGCACCCCCTGCTTCCCGTTTCAAGCAACTACAGCTGCTCGCTTCAACCGGGGCTCCTGGCACCGAGATGCCAGCGCCCTCTGCCGCCTATTTCCAGCAACCACAGCAGATTGCTTCAACCAGGGCTCCTGGCACCGGGATGCCAGCGCCCTCTGCTTCCTGTTTCCATCAACAACAGCACCTCGCTTCAACCAAGTCTCCTGGCACCAAGATGCCAGTGCCCTCTGCCGCCTAATTCCAGCAACCACAGCACCTCACTTCAACCGGGGCTCCTGGCACCGGGTGCCAGCACCCTATGCCGGGATGCAGGGAGCTTCCATCTCCCAGCAGCTCATGTCGGCTGGGGTCGTCAGCACCGGGATGCCGGCACCCGTTCTTCCCCCTCAGCAGGCAACCACTAATTTCACTTTATACACAGCTACCCACATTGGGCAGCACAAAAAACCAAACGAGAGCTTCAGCCTCCCCTCACCTGTTGTCGGCATCTCCACCAGCACCCATACCTCCAGAACAGATGTCATCTACCCCTTCTGTCATCTTCCCGTAATCAACGGCGTATATAAGAAAGGCAGGCCCGCATGCACCAAGGAGGTCGTTCGATTTGCAACGGCTTCAACAGTACCGGATGCACCGTGTCCCAGTGCCGCTTCCTCCACGTTAACTCCTTCTGCGGCGGGGGCCACGCCCACCCCGAATGCCCGTACAACCTACCTCACCAAAGCTAGTTTCTCATAAAGGACTTGAAGAAGGTCTTCACCCGGACTTCCACACAATTATCTATCTCTTTTGAAATCAAAAATCTTCAGTTGACCATAACCGAGCCAGATTCAGTTGACCGCACGCTCGCTAAGGAAGTTAAGGAAGGTCCAGGAACAGACCAGTGCTCTTAAAGTCCTCCCTATTCACACCGACTTCTGCCGTTTCTTCAGCATCCACTGGCGTGGTATATATTACTTCGCCGTTAGGCTCACCTTTGGTCGCAAAGCAGCCTAAACTCTTCGACACCCCACCTGAATCCCTCAGCTGGATCCAGTCTAACAATTTCCCCCCACCTCATCGCCACCCGCTTCCGGCCTGGTTACCCTGACTTCAGTCTTCTCCAACCTCGGGGTCCCATCGTCGCAGAGAAAACAGAGGGCCCCTCCACATCCCTCGAGTTTCTCGGAATCATTCTTGACACTAACAAGTTTTAGCCTTCATTCCCGGTCAGAAAGCTCAACTGAACCTTCTTCTGCGCCCCGCGCTGCACCAAACGTCAACTTCTGTCCCTTCCGTCCCATCACTCTTGACCTCCATCTCCCTGGATAGCTCGAGCCTTGCTGAAATCCGTCCGTGACTCAACCCTCTCACCAATTGGAACGGAATCACTTTCTTTTACGATGACCAACCGACTCACCCGCATGACATCCATCTGTACATCGATGCTGCTCCTTAGGCCGGTTTTGGGGGGTTTCTACAATGGAAGATGGCTTGCGGCAGAATCGCCCCCGAAGCTCGCTAATGAATGCCAGAAGTTCAGAAGCTGGCACCTCACGCAGATACCTTCCCTACGCCAGTCGGGCGTCGACATTCAACTTGTAAATCCTGCGCTTATACCCCTGATAAGCGACTCCCAGAGCTCCACCATCAACAGCCTATCACCCTCGTCCCTCTCTTCCTACTGGACAGCTTGGAAAGCTTCCATTACTTTCACGACCAATACAACACAACCTTTCCGTCATTCGATCTCATCACCACGACTTCTTTCAGTACTTACGCCCATTCCTCATGACAAATCATGCATCACCAAGCTTACCTTAGCGGTATCAGCTTCTTTCCAAGACAATAACCGGCTGTTCGTTAACAGTTCGTTAAGCCCTCGCCGTCTTCCTCTTAATGCCGACTTGCTGTTAATCTGCCTCCACACAATCCGTTCCGGGTACGGCACTCCTCAAATCGCCCAAACCTTGGAAGCCATGTTCTTGCTTGCCTTTTGGTTTCCTCAGATGCTCCGAATTCACCTCCTCAACCATTCACTTCGACTCAAGCTGTCATGCTTGCATTTCTGACTTGTCTCGCTTTTCAGACGACACCATGGTGTTCCACTTAAAGCAAACCAAAACCAATCAATTTGGTCCGCCTACACCCGTCTTCTTCTTCAAGATCCAATCACCACTGAATCCCTTCAAACCCTCGCAAATTTATTCCGTAAATCTCACAACAATGACAGATCCTCTCTTCATCTCCGAATCCGGCCAAGTGGCTACTCGATTCTGGTTCCACCATCACTTTCGCCACGTGCTCTCATTGTCTGGTATTTTGCCCGACAACTACTCTGGGCACTCCTTCAGAATCAGAGCTGCCACTTCAGCCTCCCGTAATGGCTTCCCAGAACACTTCATATGTCTCATAGGCCGCTGGTCCTCCCAAACGTACCACCGTTACATCCGTTAAGATCTCAAAGATCTCAGATCCGCTCAATCTCTTCTCAAGTAATTGGAGGTTTTTGGGGGTCCGTCGCTGCCCGGGAATAGCGGCGGATTCTCTACAAGAATCCCCACAACGCACTCGAAGAACTCAAAAGAACCAAGATCTTCGACACTTCGTTTTCCTTTGTCACTAATAAATCCTTAAACGCATCTCGTTGACGGTGTGGTCCTTGCTAGTGAATTGAAGCTTAATTGGCGAAGTTTCAGGAGCAGGACCACACCTCAACAGCGCCAACTTCCGCATTTCTATAAATAACCACCTGACCCTCTCCTCTGCTTCGCTCTCGTATTCTGCACCCCTCCCCCCCACCCCATTTCTCTCTCCCCGTTTCTTCTTTCTCTCCTCTCCTTCGTAGGTCCATGAGGGGGTCCGTCGCTGCCCGGGAGAGAAATCCTTCAGTTGTCCTGAATGTGTTAAAAGATTCAGCCAACCGTCAAATCTTATCAGAAACACAAGGATTCACACAGGAGAGAAACCATTCAGTTGTCATGAATGTGGTAAAAGATTCAGTCAACAGCAAAATCTTATCACGCACAGAGATTCATACAGGAGAGAATACGCTCAGTTGTTGTGAATGTGGTCAAAGATTTGTGCAAAAGCACGGTCTTATCATGCACTCAAAGATTCATACAGGAGAAAAACCATTCAGTTGTTGTGAATGTGGAAAAAGATGTGCCCGAAAGTACAGTCTTATCAGACACACAAAGAACACAGGAAAGAAACCGTACAGTTGTGATGAATGTGGTTAAAGATTCAGCCAAAAGCAACATGTTATCACACACATCAGGATTCACACAGGAGAAAAAACATGCCTTTGCTCTGAATGTGGTAGATAATTAAGTAAAACATTTCAACATAAGAGAAGTATGACCCGACACATGGCCGTGCACACAAGAGAGAAATATTTCTGTCGCAGCGGCTGTGAGAAAACATTCACTCAGCGTAGCACATTAAAAAAACACAAGTGTGATCATTGTAACACGTCACAGTTTCATCATAACCAAACTTAGAGGTTCAGCTGAACAGATGGAAACAGAAGCTGATGGAGAGGCCTGAGGAGAACCAGAACCAGCCAGAATCTCAGATCCAGGTAGACATTTACCAGAGACTGAAGACAGGACTGAAGAGTCCTGAGACTCAGACTGAAGAATGTGATGAGCCCGGCTGGCTCTAGTCCATTTGGTGCCCTAGGCGAGATTATGACCCCCCCCCCCCCAAATTCAGCTAAGTTGCATTGTCACGCTCCGGCATCCACCGGAGAGATTGAAGTCCTGCATATCTGTTCTGGAGAGCTCCAGACTGAGCTACAGAAATATAAACAACATCACAGAGTTCAGCAATGTCTCCTGTGACTCAATATATAAATGTATATCTTTTTCAGCCTTTTCAGCTTCATACATTCAGCTTTATGTTCAGATGGAGAAACTGTTCAGCTTTCAAGCTCTTCAGTGTTTTTAGCTCTTTCAGCCCTCTTACTTTTCAGCTTCACTGCCTGAACATGCATACATTATTTCATCCCAGCAGAAGCAAGCCACCAAATTATAAATGGAACATTTCCGCAGCAGAAGGTGTTGCATGAACAAGCCCCGGTGCGCAGGGACTGCGAGGGCCCGGTCATCGCTGCTTGTAGCTTTAATTACAAATGTGTCTGTAGATATAACATGCTGTCTACATACTGACACATTAGGAAGTTGGATATTGTTGTTCCATGAGAAGCAAACATGTTTCGAGTAACTGCGTATTGAAAAAGTACGTTGATTTGATCCCGTCCTCAGACCTCTGGAACTCTTCTATTCTGTCTCTCCAGCAGAGGTTTCAGGGACTCTGTGTGTCTGTTGTCAGATCAGTGAGCGTCCTATTCGTGACACCAGTGTTGTGTCGACAGTTTGTCTAATAAAGAATTCACAAACAACAGAATGTCTTTCTGGTGTTTATTCAATGATTTGTTAGCGGACACAGTACAGAGGGTTTTTCTGTAAGGAGCGTTTACTGTCTGGAACAAGGAGCCTTTTGGTGATAGTATGTGTTGACCACCTGTGCAGGAGGGAGGACGGGATGCAGTAGTGATTAGCTTTGGTATTTTATTATGTACGACTGTGTAAGGTAGGAACATATTAGTCATTTTAGTGCTATATTACTGATAGTTTGATCAACTAATATGATATCATATTTATAGGCTGTAAGTGTGAATATATGCATCATTAGTTTCATGTGTACTTTTGATACTTTTGTTTGTTTCATATCAGATTCTTCAAACTTTTAGTAAAGAACTATTCATATAGGTGACTTTCACTTTTACCAGAGTAATATTTCACCTTCATATCTTTACTTTTTACAGTGTGACTTGTGTGTACTTTTACCAACACTGACTGTGCAGATAAAAGGTGTCGACTCGCGTGTTTAATGACACAAATCTGTGTGGTCTGTTTCTGTCGTCACATTCAAATGTTTCCTTCAGATGAAGCTGAGTGAAGAGAAACAGCTCTTGTTGCTCTGTCAGCTGTTTTCCTGAACGCTTCTCCTCTCTGCAGATTGATGAAGACGTTTGGTTCTTGTACAGAGAATCAGCAGGACTGAAGGTTCATCTTCCTGTCTGTCAGTCTGAAGCTGCTTCATACTCACACAAACTGGACCAACAGCTCTGAAAAGTATGAGGAAACTGAAGCTCCTACTCTTTCCTCAGAAGTGATCTGTGGCGGTCTGGACTTCATTCCAGAGAGCTGCTTTAACAAACTCTGGAGCTCAACTCTGAACTGACAACGGCCGATGGGTCAACAACAGTCTGTCGCCCAGAGAGTCACCAGACTCCCTTAACAAATGTCTTAGTTTAGTGATTTGTTGAGTTAAGAGAGTCTTCAGATGTGAACACATGTTGCCTTTAAATAATATTTAAACAGGGAATGAAGGACTTTATTTTGGTCAGAGGACGATTGACATTCACATCGAGTGATCAGAATGAATCAGCATATTAGTGTATATTAGTGTATGTGTTCACGTGCTTATCTGTAAAGTCCTGTTGCATTCCACGACGATCTGACTGTTAGGACCCTGTAATAGCTGGCCAGTCTACTAACAGAATTCCTCAGAGTTCTCCTGGTGGGCTTGGCTCGCCATCAATCTCAACTTCTCTCAGTGGATCCGGGGTCACCAAAAACCAGTCTACACATATTGTGCAGAACAACAAATCAAATAACTTCATCATCCTCAATAAAAAAAATTATATCAATCATAACTGAAATAATATCAGATTCAATCAATCAAGATCTTTTTCACTTAACCTTTTAACTTATAGAGATAATCTCCCCATGAATCTACTATTTTGTTAATAGTGTTCCTATCTAAATTATTTATCAGATTTTTAACAGCATTTAAACATGAATTTCTTCACATTCACAATGAAATTACAGCATTTTAAATGACACATTAACATGTTTTCAACCTTTAAACATTTTTAACAGTGCTTTCATACAAAATGATGAACTCATAAACACAATATATCGATATACTCAGTAATGTCCAGCATAACTTCCAAAATACTCAGACTGGTTTTAACTCACATACTACCGCGCTAAATGATATTAGTGTGACTAGTTAGCTAGCCGACGGACTTGCTAGCCGACGGCCTTGCTAGCTGACGGCCATGTTAGCCGACAGCTACACCTAAATAGTGCGTTCACTCACCGGAGTTTCAAAAGTAGGTCAACAATAAATCCTGATCCGTCAATGTAAGCGAACACGCTCTGCGACGCTGCACCTTCTCTCAATATGATAACTGGGCTATCTGACCACAATCTAACTCTTGTGGCCAGAAAGTTAACAAAAAAGAGATTTGGCTACTCTACTAAGGAACGTGAAAGCCTCAGAATCCCCAAGAACATGCAAGAGCGTTTTAAAAACACTATTCATAGTTTTAACTTGAATGATCTGCTATTAGGGAAAGACCTGAGTGAGGGCAGTCAAATATTTTCAAGTAAAGTTCAGAGTATTGTCACAGAATTTTCCCGTAGCATTAAGTGTCAGAATAAGGAGAACAGTATTCCCTGGATAAATCCAGGCATTTTAAAACTAATGAAAGAACGTGATCTTGCATTAAAAAGGGCCACTAGAACAAAATTGTATCATGACAAATCTCACTTTGCCATGTTAAGAAATAAAGTGATAACAGGACTGAGGAAAGCTAGGGCTGATTTCTTTATTCCTATAATTAGCGAGGCACAGCGTAATCCTAAAATAATATGGACTCAGTTAAAAAAACTCATGGGACAACATCACAATGCAGGAAGGTCAATTGAAGTTGACTTGAATGGAAAGCTGACTAAAGACCCAGCTGAAGTAGCAGTAGCTCTTAATCGTCACTTTGTTGATTCTGTAGCAACTATTGCAAAGAGCTTCTCTACTGTTCATGTTAATGGATGCTCAGTAAACACACTGGAGCCAACCTTCAGTATCAACACTGTCTCAGAAACAAAAATCACAGGTATTATTCGATCTCTCAAACCCTCAAAAGCAAAAGATGTATATGGTATGGACTCGACCGTGCTCAAAGATATCGGTTCATCATTAGCCAGTCCCATCACTAAAATTGTTAACCTCTCAATATCACAAGGGCAGTTTCCGAGTGTGTGGAAATCTGCAATTGTCACACCAATTTTCACATCCGGTGATCATCATTCCACCTGTAACTATAGACCCATCAGCATCCTCCCTATAATGTCTAAAGTTGTGTGTAGCTGAGCAAATCACACACTACCTGAATAACAGCTCATTCACCCTTCATCCAATGCAATTTGGCTTCAGATCCAACCACTCAACTAAGACGGCTAACTGTCTCTTCATTGAAAAAATTAAATCACTGCTAGATAAGCGTGGCGTTGTTGGTGCTGTCTTCCTGGACCTCTGCAAAGCATTTGACATGGTGAATCACAGGGTTCTTTTATCCAAGTTATCCACTTTTAATTTTTCTGCTGCACTTAAATGGGTTGAATCGTACCTTTCAAATCGCACTCAAACTGTTAGAATAAATAGCCAACAATCTGACACCCTCTCCTTGTCCACTGGTGTCCCACAGGGATCCATAATGGGCCCACTTTTATTTTGTTTGTATATAAATGACTTGCCGTCTGCGTGTCCATAGGCTCACATTCAAATGTATGCTGATGACACTGTGCTGTATGTACATGGATTGACAAAAACCTAAGTTGCTGTCAAACTCACAAATGCTATGGTGAAAATTACAGCATGGCTAAACCAGTGCCGTCTCCAACTAAATGTATCTAAAACTTTATGTATGTTCTTCTCCAAAACCAATGACTCTAGGAAAACCCAGATGTTCTTGTGTCAGGAGAAAAACTAGAAATTGTTAAAGAATTTAAATACCACAAGCACAAAAACGCATGTCTTTTCTACAAAATCATACATGGCTTGTCCACTCCTCCACTCAGAGAATTTGTTAACATTAGAACAAATCCATGTCGGATCACAAGAGGAGTCACAAGGGGGGACTGCATTATTCCGTCTAGGAAAAGTGCCTTTAGTCAGTCAGCCTTCTCTGTCACAGCCTCACGAGAATGGAACAACATCCCAACATGTATCAGAGATCTAAACACGTATCGGTCCTTTATTTCCAATCTGAAACAGTGGGTTATTGATAATATGACCTGCCAGCACTGAACCTGATCCCCCTGCTGTTGCCTTCTTGTGTCAGTGTGTCTGTAATTTTGTCCTGCTTGCTTAGGTCGTCCATGTAGTTCGTTCTTATGTGCTGTTTTTTGTTTTGTTTGTTTGTTTGTTTTGTTTTTGTTCATGTATGACTGATAGACATGTTGTTGTTTTCTTTTTTGTTTTTGTTTTTATGCAATGTTGCTGTATGTTGTCCTGTTGTGTGCATGTACTGTCTGCTCTGGTGGGCTACTGCCTGTATGTGATGTGCATGCCTCTCTGTATTCTCTCTCTATTTACCTTTATTTGAATTTGTCTGATACTGACTGTTGTTTGTCCTGCATGCTTTATGTATTTTATGCCGTGAACTATTGAATACTTACAGGATATGTGGTTATGATTAATGTTTTATCAGAAAGTGTTGTTCTTATCTTAGTTAATGTTGTTTTTTTAAACCCTTCTTGTTATTTGCCTTTTAGGGAGCCTATTGTTACATCTGGCCAGGGACTGCAGATGAAAACTAGCCTTCTGGCTAAATCTGGTATATTTACAGAAATGTTTATTAATATGCACTTTCCCTGTCAAATAAAAAATATAAATATAAAATAAACATCAAAGGGATAATTGAGCTTCCATTAGTCAATTTTGTTTTCATCTGAAGGGTGCTCACACACACACACACACACACACACACGTCTTGATCACAGACATGTTGGACCTGTTTGTTCACTTTCCAGCAGCGGCTTCACATGAAACAGCTAACAGTCAAAGTTCAGTTCAGTCCTGGTGTCAGTGGACGGTCAGCAGCAGCAAAGTGACGACTGGCTGTGAACTGATGTCCTCCATGTGTTTCTGAAGTGAAGCTCAGTAAAGAGGACTTTGTGCTTGTTGTAGTTGTGACAGGAAGATGAAGATGTTTGTGGTGTTTGTGATCCTCGTGCACGGTAAGATAACGTAACGTAGTAAAGTACTTATAGTAAGCTCACTACTTAGCTGTGTATCATGTGTAGCTGTGAGTGATATACAACTGCCATTTCTTTTGTGTCAACAGATTATTGTCAACATGAGTTTATTCACATTATCATAATACTGAGGTTTGGAAGACATGCAATTCAGCTGCAATTCTTAAAAAGCAATAAAACACTGGTTTATTATTAGACTATTTAATGGAGGGCAAGTGCAAACTAGAAATACAGGCTACACATCTAAACATGTGACAAAACCAAGAAATGACTACTGTGACTGTTAGTAGGAACAACAATGTTTACAACAGCAAAGTCACAATAAACTCAATATCTGGAAGAAGTTTAAGATTTGTTGCAGATAAACAGCCGACACAGACAGCTGTCAGATTATTCTTAACTCTCATTAACACACTGTAAAAAAGAAAAAGTTGAGAAAACGTAAAATATCAAGGCAACATGATGCAAGAGATTTTTGAGTTTTCTCAACTTTTGCCTGCTGTTGTTGACTTAATTAAGGTTTTTAAGTTTTGCAAAGAGTTCTGCCTACTTGGATTTTCTTGTTCACCTAATTAGGAGAATCCTGTGAGACTAAAAAAGAAATTCTTGCTTGAATGCCATGTATTTCTACCTGCACCAATCACAGATTGTTTAGTTGAATTATATATACATATGTGCATGCCATATATTGACAGAAACAAATCATGACGTACATAAAATTCACAGTGTTACAAACCACTGCAATTAGCATGATGTAGCTGTCCAGCAAGAAGAAACAGACATGGCATAGTTTGGCAAACTCTAACTAAAAATTCCACAATTATTGCAACATACTCACACAGCTTAACAGACGGGAAGTCTCTCTCGGCAAACACCCCTTCACTCATGGTGCTAACATTTTTATCATCTTTGTTAACTCGACACATTTTAACCACAGAACAAAGGATGTGAATTAACCTGCAACCGTCTTACACATCATCTTATTCACAACACATTCACAAACCATAATTACACCAACAACAACAGAATACGCTACAGTCCACAAGGGGCGACGCAATGTTCAAATTAAAGATGTCACCATCCAGGCGTTGACTCGGAATTAACAAATGAGGAAGCTTATGGAACCTTGCATTTATCTCTCAAATCTACTCGTTTGAAAATTTCAAGAGATGGCACTGAAAAATTAATGAGGTGTTTTATTATTTTCCAGCTTCAGCTGCTACACTATAATCACTCCTGATTAGTTGGCAGATCTCTCTCTCTCTCTCTGAGATATATATATATATATATATATATATATATATATATATATATATATATATATATATATATATATATATAACCTGTAGTCTTGAGCCAGAGGGTGGCAGAAGAAAAAGAAAGAGAAGAAGAAGCAGGGTTGACGTTCGGGAAAGACACGATGGACTGAAAAGCGAAAGCGAAAGGAAATGGAGAAAGGACTGATGAACGGCAAATTCACTTTCAAAACACTGCCAGATGGTTCGATCGAGAGGGCAAAAGTTATCTGCACGTACTGTCGACATGAAATGAGCCTGCTACTCACACCATGCTTTGCGGGGTAAGAGGTCTATACCACACAGACATAGTTACATAAGTTACAACAACACACATTCCATTTACTAAAAGCGCCAGGTCCAGGCTGTCTGCAACATTTATCCTGCATTGTTCAAAAACCTACTCAATTACGAGTGCTGTTGAGCCAAGTTAAAAGCTACAGATCGTGATAGTCACAGACAGAGAGGAGAGGGAGAGGACAGGACAGGACAAGAGCACTAACTCTCTAACTGTAAAACTGTATGTATTCTAACTGTCTATCTGTAAAACTGTTTTACAGATAGACAGTTAGAATACATACAGCTTTGTGGCATAGTTGTCAGATGTTTGTTGACAACACAATAAATAGCCTATATATTTTTGAGAAATTGTTTTATGTTGGATTATTCTTGAAGGTAATTCCTTTTGTTTTGGGATTGTTTGGAGCTTTTACCTCTTGTAAAGATATTTAATGGACTGTGGTGGAAGTTAGAACAGTGAACAAAGGTATTATGTCAGATGTGTTCACATAAAGTGTATTATTGCCACCTTCCACCTGATATCATTGTTTTGTATTGCTAGGTGAATAAACAAGAACTTGTATACAGGTAGGGTAAGGACTAATACAGTATAATGCAATTATTGTAACTATCATTACTTTTGATAACATTTTTTAAAACATTTGATTTGAACATGCTGACAGTGCAAGAGTGCAACACTGCGAGAGAGAGAGAGAAAATAGTGTAGTCTGATATCTTTCATCTGGCAAAAGGCAGTTATCTGATGAGATGTCTGATAAACAAACTTGGATGTTTGCCTGATAATTAGTTTATTCATTGCGTGTGTACATGTTAATTTGATTTCAATCATTTTGTTTTAAGTCTAGACATGTGCAGGTGGACTCAGCCAGTGCTAAGAAAGGTCTTCTGCCTGCCTGTTGGAGAGATATTGCCTTGTCCGTGGATGCTGGGAACCCCGCTGTGCTGGTACTGCTGGACCTCACAGCGGCTTTCGATACAGTCGACCATGCAATCCTTGTATCTCGCCTAGAGCAGTGCGCAGGCGTCCGTGGCACCGCCCTCCAATGGTTTAGGTCGTACCTGGCAAATAGGAGTTTTTCTGTAATGATTGGTGACCTCTGCTCCTCACAGGCATCCCTCTCTTGTGGGGTGCCACAAGGCTCTATTCTTGGCCCTATTCTGTTTTCATTGTATATGCTACCTCTGGGATCAATTATAAAAAAACACAATTTGTCTTTTCATTTTTATGCTGATGATTTACAGTTATATTTGCCCATGAGACCCGATGAAAACACTGCACTTACTCAGTTACTGGACTGTATTACTGATGTAAAACAGTGGCTGGCTCTGAACTTTTTGCACTTGAATGACAGCAAAACCGAATGTATTTTGTTTGGCACGCCATCTATGTCAAATGTTTTAATTACAAACTCTGGGACTCTGGCGCCCTTTTTTAAACCACATGTAAAGAATCTTGGGGTAACATTTGACAGTGGGCTCAGATTCGATAAACAGATTAGGTCTGTTGTCAGCACAAGTTTTTTTCAGCTGCGTCTCCTGGCCAAAGTAAAGCCTTTTTTAAGTCGGCAGGACCTCGAGAAGGCGATCCACGCCTTCATAAGTTCAAGACAGGACTATTGTAATGCACTTTATGTCGGCCTCAGCCAGTCTTTAATCTCGCGTCCCCAACTTGTTTAGAACGCTGCTGCCCGATTTTTAAACAGGCGACGTCCAGGCGTGAACACATTACCCCTGTGCCGTCGTCACTCCACTGGCTTCCAGTTCGATTTAGAATTGATTTAAAACTTTTATCGTTTGCTTTTTACGCCGTTAATGGCCTGGCTCCCTCCTACCTGTCAGAGATTTTAACTGTCCGTGATCATGGCAGGGCCCTCCGTTCTTCTGGCCAGCTCCTGTTAGAGGTCCCAAGGTCAAGATTAAAACAGTGGGGTGATCGTTCTTTTGCTGTCACAGCTCCCAGGCTGTGGAACAGACTGCCCCCTGACATTTGCACCACTACTGACCTTAGCCTTTTTAAATCAAAGCTGAAGACACAATTTTTTAGATTGGCATTTAACTCTGACTAAGGTAGTCCTGCTTTTAGGTGCACTTATTTTGCCTGTTTTTTACTTTAATGCACTTTTAGAGGGCCTTTAACACCCTGCAGCACTTGTAGCACTTTCTTGTGTTTTCTTGCAGCACTAGTAGCACTTTCTTGTGTTTTCTTGCAGCACTGTAGCACTTTCTTGTGTTTTATGTGTTGTTTTTATGTATTATTTTATTGCTTTGATGTAAAGCACTTTGGGTACCGTCTGGATATTGTAAAGGGCTATACAAATAAAATTTGATTGATTGATTGATAGCGAGACTAAAGCCTTAAATTGTAAAAGATGCTGTATAAAAGACAGGCTATAACTTTTATTCCTTGTCCCCCCCTGGAATTATTCTCTAAAATGTTACTGTTTATTGTCCCCCCCAACTATGACTTGGGATTTTCGCCCCTGGCTTCCAGTTTAAAAAACTTAACTTTGTCACTTTCCAGGATGTTTGATGGGTCAGGATCTCAGTCACTACACACCGATTGTAAACTGTCCGCGGGTTTACATTGACAGGGGGGACACCTGGGAAACCCCTTGAAAACACACCGACGTCATCATCATGGCGTGTACCGTCACACCTCTTTAGGAGCCGCAGCGCCGGCTTTTTGTATGAATTACACAGCGGTCCCTCTTTAAGGCAGAGAAGGTTTGCTCTGTAGTCCACCATTGGACAATAAAAAGCAACTAACTAACTAACTAAAGCTTTCTCCAAAAACACGAACTACCTACTTTAACAAACAACAGTTGCTTTCGACAACTAGTACCACAAAAACATAAGCAAGCCAAACACATAAATGGGTGGAAATCTGTGTGTGTGTGTGTGTGTGTGAGAGAGAGAGAGAGTGTGTGTGTGTGACAGGGAGTCTTTTGTAAAGACTACAAAGAACATGGCTTGGGAAGTCACGTTCGCTGGACTACAAAATTGATGGGCGTGACTTGGGAAATCTTGTTGGAGAGTCCACGCTAAACGTGACTTGGTGAAGTCACCCGAGAACACAAACTCAGAGGTGATGATTCTGACTCTGCTGAATCATATACCTGGAATTCAAAAATGGCAACGGTGAGTGCGTCGACCAAAGGTGATCACTACACGAACACGCAGAATTTTAACAAAGACAACGGTTACATCATTGTTGGCTTTGCGTGCACTTTGATTGCACACAAGGTGAATTTGTAGGGATAATTCCCACAGTTCGGAAAAGGGTAGTTGTGCTACTGAGATGAGTCCGCCTCTGAAGTCAATATGAGGGACTATTACTAGACACACATATGTTATTGCAGGGTCGTTAACTATAAGTCTCCAACAGATCGTTCTTAAGATTAAGTGTGTATATTACCCCAAATATATATGTATGGAAGTGTGTGTGTGGGTGTGTAGGTTAGTAAAAGGAAAGAGGCTAAGCGAGCGCTTAGCAGACAACAAAGAATGACACAACAATTACGTGGTACACAGCAGTCGTCTCTCCCTCAACCAGTGGCTGTCAAGAAAATTAATGTTCGTTTATCGTCTGCTGATTGAGCTGGGATATGACGTACTGTGATCACACACGGCAGCAAAAATACACAAGCTATCCTCTGAGTGGATCAGCATGAATGAGTGCCTAGCAAGCGTAATAACACAGTGAGCACACAGTACAGTCAACCATACATAGGACTCGGCGGTCCCTTCACAACAAACATAAGCACAACAAAAACATGCTATATACTATCTGTTACAGCCCAAACACCAGAGACAAGCAGCCAACCTGCTTGTCTCTGGCTGCTTGTCTCTGGTTGGCTGCTTGTCTCTCTCTAACTGTCCTCTGTCTCCTCTGCAGGGAGAACTCAGATCAAAGATGAAACAGAGGACATCAGGAACAGAAGCAACTCCACTGATCCGGGCGGAGACGGAGGTTCAGGTACAGAGCACCACCTGCCTTATGCACTTAGCTGAAGCACTTACAGGATTCTGCCTTCAGCAGCCGTTGTTCAATTGACTTTTTAAAGCCATATCAGTGAGAAAAAAAGGTTAATCATCTTAAAATCTGGCATGCTGCCAATTTTAACTTCTCTGTCTTTACCAGCAGATAATCAACTTTCCCTTTCAGATAGTGACAGTGATGGTGGAGTAGATCCCCCAGAGTTTGCAAAAATAAACAACAGGTGTAGGTTTTTGCTCTTATTCTCCTTGTTTTACAATGTATATAGATACATTTCTTCCTTTCTGTGTCCTCAGGTGTAACACACACACACACACAGAGTTTAATTTTTGACCAGAATAGGCCTACCAGAGAACAGAATAGGCCTACCTCATGGGGGTGTCGGTAATAGATAGCTTAATGAATTTAAATGTGGCCAAAAAATATGTTTCAATTTGGATTATAGAGAGTTTTGATTATCCAGTCGGGTGTGTTATTGGGATTTTATGGAGTCCAGAGTATAATTGCCCGTTTTTGAATATTTTTGATTTTACTATTATATTTAACCTTAAAAACTATTTACCTTGCCTTGTGTGGTATCATTATTTTCAGCACAACCTCACATGTGTGACTGTACAGTTATCTTTTCCTTTTTGACACACTGTATTAACACAATGGACCTAAAATCACTGTTAACCCCTGTTCCTCAGCAACCAAATCACGTGGTTAATTTATCACAAGTCTGGTATTACTTGGCCTATCAACATGATTTAAAAACTGGTATAAAGTCTGCGGTATTGAAGTCCGCTCCAACACATAAGTCGGACCGAGGCTCACTGAGGCTCCGTCTCGCTGCTACATCATCTTAAATTGGTCACATGATTTTGATGTGTGTAACTTTAACCTCACAACCTCAGAGCAGACAAAATTGTGCGCACCCCCTGCGATCTCTGGCTCCCCACTAGGGGGGGCCCGGACCCCAGGTTGGGAACCACTGCTCTAGATGACAGCAACCGAAGAACACAACTTCTGTAAGTTTGTTTGGCGTGACTGTGTTCTGTGATATTGTAATGTGATTTCTACATGACGTCTGTAAATCAGTTTGAGAATCAACATGAGATTGATACATGACAATCACTGCCTGTATAAGTAAATGAGTGAGCGACTAAGACATACTACTAGATCCACAATGACTTGCCAAAGATGATATCAGTTTCTGTACCTCTGCTGTGAGAGCTGTAGTCTCAGTCTGGACTCCCCTGTGAAAATAATCTGTCTCAGCCACTAGTCGTATGAGACTCTTATCTCAGTCACTGTATTTAGTGTATTACCTAAAAACGGCAATGTGTTGAAATAATACAGATCATAATTCTGTCATAACGTGCTCTGAAACATAAACTTCAGAAAGTTAAAGCCTGCTCATCCAGAAGGAACCAGAACCACAGGTCTCTCTGAGGCTGTGACTCAGTGTGACCTGTGGACCTGAGTCCATAAAGACACTGAGGACAGTGGAGATGCAGGACAGATAGAACACCAGCAGGTGGCAGCACAGTTGGATCACAAGCTGGAGGGTGGAGACAAAGAAAACAGAGATGAAGGAAGTGACTCCTGAAGCTATAGACACTTTGTAGCTCTCGTCTACTCAGAGTTCAGCAGCTTCATCTACATGCTGTCGTCCCTTGAACTGTAACATCTCTTTTAATGCACGTGCTGTGACCTAGTGTTGATCTGATGTTGATCTGGTGTTGATCTGATGTTGATCTGGTGTTGATCTGATGTTGATCTGGTGTTGATCTGGTGTTGATCTGATATTGATCTGGTGTTGATCTGATGTTGATAAGGTGTTGACCCGTCTTTATCTAAGCTGCAGTCATCAGATGGCAGTTTGGATGAAAGAATGCCTAATTTCTCTAGAACAGCTTCCTTCTTTCCGTCTTGTCACATCTTCAGGTGAAATAGTGACAGTATGAGAGGTGTAACGCTCGATATGTTTGGTCTCATAGAACAACATTCTGTATATCTGCTTATATTATCACCTGTAGTTTTGAGCAACTGACTGAAAGACTTTTATTCTCTGAGTCAGACAACTGAAATAAATCAGAGCACTGAAGCTTCATCTTGCCCTCAGATCTACTTCTAAATGTCTAAATGGATTTCGATTTCTTCAGTTTGATCTCTTGAAGTCTGAGTGTGTTTCTGTGATCACATGTTCACCTGACTGTTGAAACAATGTGAAGCTGCTCTCTGAATGAAGCCAGCTGACCCAGTTATCTATGACATAATGACATAGAAACTTTACAGGCTGAATCTTCTCAGTGGTTCACCGATTGAACAATCAAAACTCTTCAAACTCATACTGTGTATGCAGACTGTGAATGATGCTCGAGCTCTTTATAGTCTGCAGTTGTGGTTTAGTTTGTTCTTCATCTGCACTGAAGGGAGGTGTGTGTCGGTTAGCCACAACCAAACCAGAACAGGCCCAGTTTTCCATCTGACAGCTGAGCTGAACCGACAGAAGCACACCAGGAAAATAAGAAGTGAGAGCAAAGTTTATTGATGCTGCAGAGAAATAATAAGACACAGCTGCGACAACAAGAACAGAGTCCAATAAACATGAACATAGTTTGAAGTCAGTGAAGGCAGATATGATACTAAACAGGTGGAGGCTCTGTTCAACAGAAATATATGAATGAAACAAGGGTTGTGAACAACCGTTTAAACAATTAATCTTAAACTTTACATTATTTATTATTATTATTGTTATTTTTCACTTATAAACTCTAAAAATATGTTCTAAATCTGACCTGTCAGTCTCTCCATATATTTTTTGGCTTCAACATATCAAATAAGAAGTGAAGCAGATGACTGTGCTGAGGTGCCAGGGCAGCTGTGGCTCAGGGGCATAACCAGTCTTGTTATCAGAAGATTCGATTCCACTGGTCTGCATGTCGAAGTGTCCTTGGGCAAAATACTGAACCCCAAACTGCATAGGATATACTGGTCGGCACCTTGCATTGCAGCCACCATCATCAGTGTATGAATTACTTTAAGTCAGTTTGAACCAAAGCATCTCTGAGGACCAATCACAGCCTGGCTGGACAGCACTGGTTGGTCGGGTGTGAAGATCTACTTCAGTGACGAGTAGAGGACCTCCGGCTCCGACTTCAACCCTGAACAAACAAACAAACAAACAAATAAACTAACTGTTCAAACTCCACCCACAAACATTAACTTATGAACGAGAAGTCTCAAACTATTGATTAACTATATCAAGTTTCGAGTGTACCATATGTCGTGCATCATGCAACATAAAATTGAGTTTTGGGTTAAATCAATGATGATTCACATTGGGTCACTTTGGGTCACTCATTTATCACCAGCTATTTTAATAATGTATAAATCCATAATGCTCCTCCTTGAACCGGCACCTTATCGTGGTGGAGGGGTTTGAGCACCTGACTGATCCTAGGAGCTATGTTGTCCGGGGCTTAATGCCATTGGTAGGGTCTCCCAAGGCTAACAGGTCCTAGGTGACGTGTCAGACTAAGATCGGTTCTAAAGCCCCTAATGAAGAAATTAACAACAAGGAAGTGTACGTCGCCCGGATTGGCGTCACCGGGGCCCCACCCTGGAGCCAGGCCTGGGGTTGGGGCTTGCAGGCCAGCATCTGATGGCCGGTTTTGCCCAAGGGACCCGGCCGGGCGCAGCCTGAACGTGGGACGTGGGCCCGCCCTCCAGTAGGCTCACCACCCGCAGGAGGGTTCAGAAGGGGCTGGGTGGCAGTCGTGGACGGGGGCCCCGGCGACCCAATCCTCGGACGGTGACTCTAGCTATGGGGACATGGAATGTCACCTCGCTGGGGGGGAAAGAGCCTGAGCTAGTGCGGGAGGCTGAGCGGTACTGGCTAGAGATAGTTGGGCTCACCTCCACGCACAGTCTGGGCTCTGGAACCCAACTCCTTGAGAGAGGCTGGACTCTCTTCTACTCTGGAGTTGCCCGCGGTGAGAGGCAGCGAGCTGGTGTGGGCTTGCTTATAGCTCCCCAGCTCAGCCGCCATGTGTTGGACTTTACCCCGATGAATGAGGGATCGCTTCCCTGCGCCAGGACACCCTAGGCCGGAGGTCAATGATCGACTTTGTAGTCGTGTCATCTGACCTCCGGCTGCATGTCTTGGACACTCCGGTGAAGAGAGGGGCTGAGCTGTCAACTGATCACAACCTGGTGGTCACTTGACATGGCGGCAATCCCCGAACCCGGTGGTGGACTCCAAAAGTAAGTAGCTATCAAGCTGAAGGAGTCCTATCGAGCCTGGTTGGCTCGGGGGACTCCTGAGGCAGCCAAGGGTGCGGCAGCACGGGCGGTCATGGAAGCAAAAACTCGGGTCTGGGAAAAGTTCAGGGAGGCCATGGAGGAGGACTTCCGGTCGGCCTCGAGGAAATTCTGGCAAACCATCCGGCGCCTCAGGAGGGGGAAGCAGTCCCCCACCAACACTGTTTACAGTGGAGGAGGGGAGCTGTTGGCCTTGTCTGGGGACATTGTCGGGCGGTGGAAGGAATACTTCGAGGATCTCCTCAATCCCACTGACACGCCTTCCACGGAGGAAGCAGAGGCTGGGTAATGAGAGGTTGACTCATTCATCACTCAGGCCGAAGTCACTGAGGTAGTTCGGAAGCTCCTCAGTGCCAAGGCACCGGGGGTGGATGAGTTCCACCCTGAGTACCTCAAGTCTCTGGATGTTGTGAAGCTGTCTTGGTTGACACACCTCTGCAGCATCGCGTGGCAGTCAGGGACAGCGCCTCTGGACTGGCAGACCGGGGTGGTGGTCCCCCTATTCAAAAAGGGGGACCGGAGGGTGTGTTCCAACTATCGGGGGATCACACTCCTCAGCCTCCCTGGGAAAGTCTATTCCAGGGTACTGGAGAGGAGAATTCGGCCAATAGTTTCGGGAGCCGCTGGATCTCATCTCTGCTTTTCGCGGATGATGTGGTCTTGTTGGCTCCTTCGAGCCAGGACATCCAGCATGTCCTGGGGCGGTTTGCAGCAGAGTGTGAAGCGGCTGGGATGAGAATCAGCACCTCCAAGTCCGAGGCCATGGTTCTCGACTCCTGCCTCAAGTGGAGGAGTTTAAGTATCTTGGGGTCTTGTTCACGAGTGAGGGAAGGATGGAACGTGAGATTGATAGGCAGACCGGTGCAGCGGCCGCAGTAATGCGGTCGTTGTATCCGTCTGTTGTGGTCAATTTACCGGTCAGTCTACGTTCCTACCCTCACCTATGGCCATGAACTTGGGTCATGACCGAAAGAATAAGATCCCGGATACAAGCGGCCAAAATGAGTTTCCTCCACAGGGTGGCAGGGCGCTCCCTTAGAGATAGGGTGAGGAGCTCTATCACCCGGGAGGAGCTTGGAGTAGAGCCGTTGCTCCTCCACATCGAGAGGAGCGAGCTCAGGTGGCTCGGGCATCTATTTCGGATGCCCCTGGGACGCCTTCCTCGGGAGGCATGTCCCGTTGGGAGGAGACCCCGAGGAAGACCCAGGACATGCTGGAGTGACTATGTCGCTTGGCTGGCCTGGGAACACCTCGGGATCCTCCGGTGTCCGGGGACAGGGAAGTCTGGGTGTCCCTGCTCAGGCAGCTGCCCCCGTGACCCAGCCCCTGATAATGCGGAAGACGATGGATGGATGGATATTTTACTAATCGAAGCTTAATAATCAAAGCTTAGCTTAGCTTAGCATAAACACTGGAGCCAGACTGTCCAAAGCTGGTTGATCAATACAGATCAGTTGTACCTCTGGTCCCGTTTGTCTTCTTGTCTTTGAAGACAACTTGTCCATAACTGACGTCTTCTGCTGGTCTCACTGCAGAGTAAACCACAGTTTGATCATTCTCTGCAAAATAACAACACATTCTCTTTACATGACAGAATGTACGACCACTGACACAGAGCTGCTGCTGTATTTACTGCTAGTGTTGTACTGCAACACAAGAAGAGAATCAGTCTTTCTGCTGTAGAAATAATCATTTTTCATGTAGGATTATAGTTATTTTATGAATATTGTATCATTCGATGAATGGCAGCAGGTTGCTTTCTCCCTCAGAGGGTCTCTGTGTGAAACAGGAAGTTAACTGTGATGACTACGAAGCAGCTTGCTTCGACTAAAGTAAGTGACACATTAACCACAAGGCTCAAAGCATCACTATCACTCTGACATATTATACCCGTGTTCGTTCAAGCTGGAGACAAAGCAGAGCAGCTGTACCTCTGGTCCTGTTTGACTTCTTGTCTTTGAAGACGACTTGTCCATAACTGACATCTTCTGCTGGTCTCACTGCAGAGTAAACCACAGCTTGATCATTCTCTGCAAAACAACAACACATCCTCATTACATGAAGGCATGTACAACCACTGACACAGAGCTGCTGCTGTATTTACTGCTAGTGTTGTACTGCAACACAAGAAGAGAATCAATCTTTCTGCTGTAGAAATAATCATTTTTAATGTAGGATTATAGTCATTTTATTAATATTGTATTATTCGATAAATGGCAGCAGGTTGCTTTCTCCCTCAGAGGGTCTCTGTGTGAAACAGGAAGTTAACTGTGATGACAATGAAGCAGCTCGCTTCAACTAAATAAGTGACACATTAACCGCAAGGCTCAAAGCATCACTATCACTCTGACATATTATTCTCGTGTTCGTTCAAGCTGGAGACAAAGCAGAGCAGCTGTACCCCTGGTCCTGACTGACTTCTTGTCTTTGAAGACAACTTGTCCATAACTGATGTCTTCTGCTCGTCTCACTGCAGAGTAAACCACAGCTGGATCGTTCTCTGCAACAGAAGAACAATATAAACACTTCTGACAGGAAATCGTTCCATTATCTGTCATGCAGGGTTATAATTCGATTGATTAGGGAGTTTATAAATGTCAGCAACAGTTTCTTTCTTTTTAACACCTCTGCTGTGAAAAACAACACTTTAAATTCAAACAGGACGACCACAAACAGGTTGTACTGACGGGTCATTCCACCATCAGTATAGTGAGAAACATCACCAGCTTCAGTTCACAAGTTGACTGGAAACAGCAGGAGGAAGTTGTTGTTGTGGTTTGATTTGGAGGATTGAAAGAATAAAACACAAAAATAAAAAGTGTGTTTAAGGTCAATTTAATAAAAAGTCAAGTTCATTTAGTTTGTTTAGACTGTTCTCTTTTATATCTTATATACCTCAGAGTGAGGAAGGAAAACACGTCCTGTTCTTTGTTGTTTCTGTGTCGAATCTCTTATTTCTTATTTCTTCTTAATTAATTCAGGTTATATTCTATATTAAGTCAATAAATCAATAATTCTACACTCAGATTAACACTGAATCAAGTGTTAGTGACAATGGTGAGGTGAAGTGTCTGCACAGAGTCTGAAAGGTACTGGAAGACAACAACCAGCCCGGCCCAAGTCTGGGCCCGTTCTAGTCTATAGGTTTATGCTTGGCTGACATGTGAACATGGAGCGGACCGCACACGTGCCGTCATTCCACACAGTATCTGGACCACAACAAGGTTTCTTTCTGGGTCAGTATCAGTCACTTTGTCGCGGTTATGTATTCAGACAAATGTCATTAAACTGTCTTCATGCTGGTGGGAAGCCAGTGAGGGATGTCATCCATGAAGACACTTTCTTTGTAAAATGTATCTTTATAAGTTGTGTTTTAGAGGCCGTCCACATGGACAAAAACTATCTTTTTTCCTCCGTCTTCCTTGGCATCGTTTCAAGAATATTTGCGTCCAGACGGATCCACTGAAAACAACTGAAAACGCTGCAGTTCATATTTTAGGCCTATAGGTGGCACTTGAAATTCACCAAAAACGGGGATGAAGAGACAGAGCATGTGCATTAAGCTTGCGCGCTGTAAACAAACAGACAGTAGATGGAGAAACCGAACACAACAAGAAGAAGATGACAGTGAAGGAAACCAGAATCATTTGTGTGGACCGATAATGAGGTCGAACTGCTGCTGCGACACATTCAACTAAAATGCGAGTAAGTTGCAAGAAAGGCTCAATATCTTCTGCAGCATGAACACAAGCATGTAGTCCGCCATTGTTGTTGTTGTTGTTATGAGACGCTGCAGGGTTCAGAGGTCGGAGGCTAGAGGTCGAGGGGTGGGGCGATGGTGTCTTTTTTTTGGGAAAGTATGTGGATTCTTAAATCCACAATCCCAAATATTAAATAATTTCCCCCTGGGATTATCAAAGTATTTCTGATTCTGATTCTGGATTCGCTGTTCACATGAAACTCTTAGTCAATTGTGTCAATCAAACAAATTATAACTGTGAAGAATTGGAACTGATAACAGTTCTGTTATTGTAGATGAATTATACAAACAGTAGTTTTTCCTCTTATTTCAAACAATTATTAAAACTTAACAAAACTTTTAGTTTGAAAAGTAATTTTATTATTTTATGTTATTATTCATCTTATTTGATTAATTTAATATGAAGTCACATAGAGTGTAAATGTGAACAGTAACAACATGTGACTGCAGGGAAGAGATACAGAGTATTTTTACTTTATTATTAAAGTTTACAGTTCATAATTCATGTATATTATTTCTTCTTATTAACAGTCCTGTGGTGAAACATGAGCAGGACCACCTTCAGCTGAGGTGTTTTTATCAGAAACAGGAAACAGGACGACCACAGAGCCGTTAGCTTCTGTTAGCAGATTCACCACAGGAAACAAAGAGCGCATGCTAACACAACACACAGTATCATCACCTGAAACAGACGAGCTACAGTCTTAACCTTTGTGGAGTTAGAAACATTGATTTAGTTTTAGTTTCATGAACACACTTTCTTAAATATTCTATATATAAATATAAATGTGCTGACATCATGTTACAAAATGTCCTCATGGTGTTGAGCGGAGCTGTGGTCCTCACAAAGACACAAGGACAAGAACACACACACACAAAATGTAATCAATGAAACCATCTTTACCTCTGCTCCGTCTGATTGGCTGTTCTGGGGGATGTGATATTCTAACATCACTGTATGTGATGTCATCTCTGATGTCATCACCTCCTCCTTCTTCTTCTGCTGCTGAAAGGAACCAAAATGACAGAAAATTCCATTTTAAAGTCTAAAGATGATCAAAAGATCCAGGGCTGAACTGATGAACGAGAATCTGAATGAATGTTTGACTTCAGGAAACAGTTGTTACAGTTTATACGTGTAATGATTTGTGTGACACACTCCAGCTCTGAGATGTTCATATAAATGTGAATATCAGCAGAAAAAACACAATTTTAAAGGTGTAGTTGTTGTGAAATTACCAGAATTCGAAGGTAGTTTAAAAAACTATTGGGGGCAAAATGACCGCTAACTGCTGCTCACTATTCTCACTGACTATAATGACTAGCTGCTGTTAGCATGTAGCTCAGTTAGCCATGGAGCTAAGTAGGCCTATCAGCTGATCTCATCTCATTATCAGCCACAGCCATCCGTGAGGGTCGCGGGGATGTAACCGCTTTATCCCCTTTTTCCAAGGGGTCGATCCCAGTTATCTCTCTGGACGAAGGCAAGGACAAGTATCCAGCTCATTGCAGGGCCCTATTAGCTGATGGACAGAATATTTTCACATTTTACTGTCCTTTCTTTACTGTCCTTTCTTCACATTTATAAGTTTATTTTGTTGACTTATTAGACTCAGTAGTGAACTGGCTGCTTTTACATCTCCAGCTGAAACTAGGCCCGCCTTACTCTGCCTCTGATTGGTTGGTTTTGTTGGTCACATTCTCTATGTTTGACTCAAACTGTGACTCACTGAGTCGCTCGTCCTCTGGAGCTGCTCTTCACTGTCAGAGTGTCTCTGGGCTCATTAGTAGAGCGGACAGGCCGGCTGGCAGAGAAGCAGCTGCCGCAAAAACTACAGCTCAGAAACTGCAACAAACAATCATCATAACGGCTCCTGTGAGTCACAGTTTGAGTCAAGCATAGAGAACACAACCAACAAAGCAACCAAGCAGAGGAGGAGTAGGGCAGAGCTTGTGAGAAGCTGAGTGGCTAGCTGGTTAGCATGCTAACTTCAGTAGACATCTCTGTAACACAGAACAGAGACGTCTTTGACAGAACGTCAACACTGTTGTTTCTTCTCACTCTGGTCAAATCTCAGCCTGCAGAAGTGAACTGCAGCACACGGCTGAGACAAATAATGAGGAACACAATTTATGTTGAAGTCTGTTTTGTGTCTGAATGTGTCTGAATGTGTCTAACCGTTAGGTTTCCTGTTGATGAGCCGTCTCACCAGTAGAACCAGAAGAACCAGTGGAACCAGAGAGAAAGGAATGAATAGAACCTTCCACCATTCAGGGTCAGAAGGAGGAGAGGGAGCTGAAGCAGAGTAGGTTGAAGGAGAAGTTGTCGGAGCAGGTTTCTCTAAAATGGACAAAGAAATTCAGTCATTTCACTGTAGAGAGAAACGAGATCAAACTAAGAAAGTGAACTTGCTCCTGTCTGGTCTGTTCCTCTTGTTCTATGTCAGCCTGAGACCCACAAACTTTATATAGAGGAGAATAAATCACATGATGGTTCAAGATTATACTTTAACAAGATGTCGAGGTTTTCCAGCTGTGGTATTAAAGACAAAACTAATTTAAAACATAAAGACATGTAAAGTTTTATCTGCTACGTATGAAACATAGAAATGTTAAACATTGGATGCCAACACTGACTCTGGAGACAGGCTGTCTCTGTCTCTGCTGACATTTTTATTGTAGACTTAAGTTGAACCTGCTGACCTGTGACAGTGATCCAGCTGGGTGGAGACTCTCTATGACCCCTGATGTTACACTTGTAGAGTCCTTCATCAGACCTGGAAACATGGTGGATGGTCATGTGACCTGTAGGCTCAGTCCTGATGAAGGAACCATCTTTATAGAAATCAGCTGAGAGGTTGGAGGTCTTTGTTGTACAGGTGAGAGTGACATCATCTCCCTCCATCACAGGGAGGACAGGACTCTGCAGGATCACTGTTCCACCTCAACACACAGACAAACATGTTATTGCAGTTGTGTGTTCCTGTTGTGAGTGTGAAGGTGATGACAGGATGCAGGTAGCATCATACAACCAGCCTCACTGTCCTGTCCTGTACTCAGAAACACTTCATCACAACAATCTCTCTGGAGAAACATTTGGCACATGGAGCTGATTTATCATCTCTACATGTTGAACATAATCTCAGACTGACAGATGAACAACATGTTGAGGAGGCAGACTCAGTGCTCCACCCAGTGTTGTTGCCTCCTGAAGGTCACCTGTCTGTCTTCTTGTCTTTGTCTCTCTCAGGCTCAGCCAAAGTGAAAAGGTGAAAGACAGACTCAGTGTTCAGACCTGCTGGAGTTACAACAGCCTCATCTTACCAGTGACAGTGATGTTGATGCTGCTACTGGCTGCTACGCCTGTGGACTCACACCAGTAAACTCCACTGTCAGATGGGAAGATGTACTCGATGGTACAGAAGGAACCAGCTGGTTTTCCCCAGTCTTTACACTGAGTCCTGGTGTCTTTAGTCCTGTTTCTCATCACCGTCCATCCATCATAGATGTTGACCTCCTCACACCTCAGAGAGACAAACTCTCCTTCAAACAGCTGAGATCTGTGAGGACTGATCTTCAGAGAGGCTGGAGGACGAGACAGAGAGATGTGGTTACAGATGATAATGGTCAGTTTGGACAGAAGTGTCTCTTCTTCCTCTTCCAGTCTCTGTAGACCTTGTTGACCTGCACTGATCTCCTCTGTGTTTCAGGCTCTGAGTCTCCTCGTGTTTTAAATGGAACTCTCAGAGTTGGTGTCAAACACACAGCAGATGTGACTTCATGTGTCTCACATGTCAATATTGTTTCTGCACTTTATCTGTCAGCTGCTGCATGGTGCTGCATGGTGTGCAGTCCTGCTTTCACAATGACTTTTTTATAGCAGCACATTTATCTTTAGCGTCCAGTCTGTGGACATCCAGACAGTCTTCACTCTTTTATTGTATGTGCAAACTATTTCCCTCCATAAACAGCGTCCTGAACACTAACTGTTCTATCAGGGACTAAATGACTCTTCATCAGTCACACAGGAAGTGTTCTCACCTTGGTGTGTGCAGCCGCTCAGCAGTGACGTCACACCTAAAGACAAAAGACACTCCGGTTGGTTTGAGAGGAAACACAGAGGAAGACAGTCGTATCAAAGAAACATCATCAGCTCATGTTGTTTTTAAAGCAACAGTGTGAAAAGTGACAGCACAACTAAAGACAAAAGACACTCCGGTTGGTTTGAGAGGAAACACAGAGGAGGACAGTCGTATCAAAGAAACATCATCAGCTCATGTTGTTTTTAAAGCAACAGTGTGAAAAGTGACATCACAACTAAAGACAAAAGACACTCCGGTTGGTTCGAGGTTTAAAAATGTTCAAATGTCTGAAAATGTTGCCAAAAAAAAAAGATCAAATAACACAATACACAAGTGAAATTGCAGCTTTTCTTTGTAAATTTACTGTCACAATGTTAGTAGATTTACAAATGTGTTGTTGTCAGACAACTTCTCTAAAAATGTAATGAAATTATTAAAATACACATTTTGAAAGTTTCTATATTTTAAATAACAGGATAAGTATGTTATTTTATAGAATTGTTCAATCATTCTAGAACATGCAAGTCATTCAAATGTAATGAAAACTATTGAAAAGTGTGATTTTCATGCATTTTAGATGCATATTACAAAAAGATGATGTAAGTGAAATAGTACTTTACAGTGCATTTATATAGTATGAGGGAAATTGTCAAAAGTCTCTTATTATTTTGATATGTTGTTCTCACATATAAAACTTAACAATACAGATACAACATTGTTAACATCATGTAAAGTGAAATCTTATCTTTGTTGACTTCTGACATGAGTTCCTTCTTGTGATAGTTATCTGGCTGCAGAGTATGAATTTATGTATTCATGTATTGTATGAGGTATAATGTGCTGTGAACATTAACATAAAGGAACTTAGATAAGGAGTTCATCCTGAGGACGGGTGGTGAAGCCTCTTCTGTGAAAGCTGATGTATGACACACAGCAATGGTTGTAGGGAATAATGCTTTACTGATATGGGTTATTACAAAAGATGAGGAGAGACAGCCTCTCTTCACTCATCATCCATGTGCTCTTGATGTGCGACTCTTGTTGCATCAACAAAGAACTTCTACAAAAAAAAATTGTGACGAACTTGGTCAACTCTCAACTGCACCAGACAAGCGACAGATTATAATCTGATTATTAGATTTTTTATTAGTTTGTTTGTTTGAGAGCAATTTCATGAACATTAGTATAAAACATACATAAGTAATAAATATGACTATTGATCGGTTCTGGTCTCGGCTGTGATCTGTTGTCGCGGCTGGTCTGAATTTAGTGTGTTCTCTTGTTGTTGGCTCTGTAACTCCAGACATGAACATTTAGGAAGCGTGCAGACGAACAGGAACACAGATGAAGTGTGTTTTACTCACCGAGCAGCCACAGCAGACATGATTCCTCCATGTTGAGTCCTGGTCATCTGAGCTCAGCAGCATGTAGCAGTCAGACCAAGTCGACCCTCCTCCTTCCTCGTTGGTGTCTGTCAGTGTTTCTGTCACACATTTAGCAGGAAGTCACTTTTCTGTCGTTTAGTGTGTTTGTACATACACAGAAACAACAGGGTCAGACAGAACTGATGACCTGTTATATATAGTTAGTGTATATTAGATATTATATATAGTTAGTATATATTAGATATTATGTATAGTTCATATATATTAAATATCATATATATAGTATAACTACACTGAAATCACTGTATTGTGACTCTACAATCAGCTCATAATCATTGTGTTTCTGTGAGATATGATTTATGTTATTAACAGCATCAGACAGTCTGATGGAGTCAGAACCTCTCTCTGCTGGGCGGGTCCGTGTCTCTGACTACATCATGTGATGTACCGGTTCCCCTCAGTCAGCAGCCAATAGGACTCCATCAGGTCCAGTGTTCAGGTCCAGGTTTCAGGTCCAGTGTTCAGGTCCAGGTTTCAGGTCCAGGGTTCAGGTCCAGGTTTCAGGGCCAGGGTTCAGGGCCAGGGTTCAGGTCCAGGGTTCAGGTCCAGGTTTCAGGTCCAGTGTTCAGGTCCAGGGTTCAGGTCCAGGGTTCAGGGCCAGGTTTCAGGGCCAGGGTTCAGGTCCAGGTTTCAGGGCCAGGGTTCAGGTCCAGGGTTGATCAGGACTCTTTCCTGCTGCCATGTTCTTGTTATATTACATTATGTGTGGGCGCGCAGGTGGTTGAGTGGTTAAAGCGCATGCCATATACGCAGTGTGACTTGATGACTACACACCATGTACCTGTATCTGCTCTGTAGATGATAATACTCCCACAGTAACACCTGCACTGGACCAGACTTTAACACACACAGACACTTTGGTTCTGAGCTGCATCATGTCCCTCAGAGTTAGTAAGTTATTGTATATAATGTTGTCAAGTACTTTAACTTAATGATTGATAACACAACACTTCAGAACAGAGGAGAGTTAAGAATGAATGACAGTTCATGTCTCCCAGAGGGTGATGATGGGCAGTGTTGGAGGTAAATGGACCTGCATGTGTATCATTCACCCTGTCACACTCTGATGACAGCGAGGGGCCAACGGATCATCTGGGTTCAGTACCATCAGAATCAGAATCCCTTTATTGTGCCCCAAACTGGGACATTTCTTCATCACAGCAGCCAAAGGACAGAAATATTACAGTAAACAATAAAAATAGTAGAAAATAAACATATAAGACAAAGGTAAGAAATAGGAATAGTCTCATATGCCAGTCGAGGTTGGCTGCAGGGGATTTCCAGGGCAGAGCCTGCACCACTTGGCATCAGGAGGTTACAGGAGAGAAAAGCCACCAAAAACATCAGTGAGGCAGCAGAGAAAGCATCAAGGTGGCTGTGGATCAAGAGGGGCGATCCATGGTGTAGTGCGCTGCTTGGACACAAGTCAGAGACTGATCAACCCCAGCTGGGTCGCCCAGGCGAGGGTGTCTGATGATCCAAGACCCGAAACACCCTGTGACCCTGGGTTCATCACTGAGGATGTGTCCAAGCTGCACCATTCAAGGTGTTTCATATAACTATATGCATTGTATATGTAACCCTTTTACCACTGGCTCGTGTATTAAGAAACCCACCTTATACTGTAAGATGAAGCCTTAACCTTTCTTCAATATCTTATGGTAAAAGAGACATTTCAAATAGTGAATAACTGTCTGGGGTAATGTATGATCCTCACTCTCAATAGTAACTATGTGAAGACTAGTGGGAGCACACCTTGACCTGCAAACACTCAGTACAGAATCAAATACTTAAATGACACAAACACAGGTTATCAATTTCAGAAAATGTATTAACGATATGCAAGAGAGAAACACATTCACATCCTTTTTATGGAAAAGAGAACTGAACGTTTTTTCTTGAAGGAGTCATCACCTGGTTTTTTACATATCCAGTCCCTCTTGGATCGCTTTGGATCAATTCTTAAAACGTATTAGAAATAAAAAAAAAAAAAAAAATCAAACATAGAGCTTGTTCTGACACTTTTAAATACCGCGACTTTCTCACGCGAGATTATGCGCGAGGTTTTGACCGGTCTGGATGTGCATTGTATTAATATGTAATGAGGCATGCGTTGATTGGCCGCAGGACGGACAGAGCCGGAATGGGGGGCGAGCCTGCATGCACACAGACTCCAAAACATAAACAGCCCGCTGTCATGGCGCACACACTAAATGACGAACCTTACGGAATTCAGGCATTTATGTACGAGCCAGAGTCGGCAACCGAACGGGAGAGTGAAGAGGCAGAGACGGTGGAAGAGACACGTTTACAGCAGGACGTCTCTGAATGGTAAATTCTTTTTTTCCGTCTTACTTTTCACACTCGTGTTTTACATGTAAGACCTGAGTTTTAATGCTGCGGTCACGATGTATGGCGTGAAAATGACAGAGAAATAAGCAGATTCGGCGTGCTCACTCTGGCTGAGGACGACTGTGAGCCGATGCTTATGCAAGTAGCCTCCTGTGGTAACGTCACCACAGGAGCAGAGTCAAAATCTCGTGCTTTAGGAACGCGCACTACTGTGCGCTATTCCTGTTCGGAAAAAGAGCCAAAGCGAAAAAAATAAGCCACTTTCAAACTCCAGCTTTTCAGGCAAGTTTCAACAGAGGTCCAACACCAATATGCATGATTTAACGAGAGAAATTGAGATTTCCGGGTGATGACTCCTTTAAGTCTCGACTGTCTAATTTTGAGTGCACTCTTAGTTTAGTTTTGTTGGCGTGCTTTAGTTGGAGCTCATGAGGGAAACTGTTTTTCTAGCAGTACCTCCATGTTGGTGAAGTTAGCAGGACTCGGCTGCAGCTGATGAATCGCTCTCTTGCCGCGGGTGGCGACCGTTTCTGCCCGCAGCAGCTCGCAGCAAAGAACCTCCGTCTCCCTCATGCTCTGTTCTGCTAACCCCGGTTAGCCTGCGACGATCCGCTCTCTCAAATCACTTCCTGGGTACCTGGATGTGCAAAACTCCCAAAGGTCATGAACTCTCACACGAGATGAGAATGACCTTTTAACTTCTTAAATGCATTCAGAAAAATGAAATTATAGTTCAAAGTCAAACATTTGAAACATAAATCATTTATACATTATGGTTAGGGTTATTATTATTTGTCTCAAAGTATAATTTATACAAATTTTAACTTAACAACAAGTGCTGCATTGTCTTTAACTTCCCAGGAGAGAAAACAATTATACAACTGATATTATATGGGTATTACATACATACATAATATTGTACACAGTGAACAGTTTGGCAGTGTTTTGTTATTCATAAATAATAAATATGAGAATGACAATTGTCCAGTTAGTGTAAAACAACGAATGCACCGTGAACATGTGAGGTCCACTGTCTACAGTCTGACAGCAGCAGGAAGGACTAGTAGAGGTGCGGACCAGAGGGCTATTCCAGAGACGAAGTTCAACATACTCTGAGCCAAACCATGAACTGAACGTCACAACAAACTGCAGCAAGACGCTGATGTCTAATGTAAAGTTACACCTGACACAGGATGTAGATGACATGAATATGATGCCTTCACTGACAGTTGTGTCTCAAAGTGACTCCAGATGTGAGTTTGAAGCTGTCAGAGATTCACCATGATCTTCAAACACACCTCGAAGGTTTGACATGACTACTGAACACCAGAGAAGACCGAGGAGTCCTGACTGTCCTGACTGTCCTCCACTCTCACCTGAACTCAACCACATTTAACATTTATGATCATCACCTGAAGACAGAGAGAGACAAGAAGCTTTGTGGACACTGTCAGATCCGAGACTTTCTGACATTCAGGGACACTTTTCACTGAAACTGTTAAACTGATGTTTCCTCACTGTGCACTGCAGTCCTGCTGAGGTGTTGTTATGGATCCAGCTGCTTCTCTGGCAGAATTAATCTAAATATTACGTTCACGGATCTAAATCACAGGTGAACTGAGACAAAACAGTGTTATAATGAAGTCCCCTTGTCCTGCTGAGGTGTTCTTATGGATCCCACTGTTTTTCTGGTGAAATCTGCCATATCAGGCTCTGATTGGTCGCCTTTGTTTACTATGAGTCCACAGTTTGAGTTTAGTGAAACTCTGGTTGTGTCAGATGTTCTGGTGGTGCTGATGCAGCAGTTTATGACCTGTATTTTCCTGGTAAACACACCGACCTCATAAAGTTAGTGAACACCACGGAGGCTCGCTAACTCCAGAACCACGAGGATATTGAGGCCTCCGTCACATCGAAGTGGGTGTGGTTTCATTGTGGGGAATTGATAGAGACGAGCCAATCAGAGGAGGAGGAGGGCGGGTCTCACAAGAAGAAGCAGCAGGATCCACAAGAACAGAACCTAGAAGGTGAGCAGCTAGAACAGCATAGTTTATCACTAGAATTACAACCTTTGACTACTTGGCTCATCAGCCAAGGAGCCATCAGCACCTTCTCTTCAAAAACTGGTAATGTTGAACTGGGCCTAGATAGCATACAGCATAGCATAGCTTGGCTCAGCACAGGACTTTCTTTCTTTTTAAAGTATTTTTTGCCCTTTTTATGGCTTTATTGATAGTACAGCTGAAGATATGACAGGAAACAGGGAGAGAGAGAGTGACATGCAGCAAAGGGCGCCCAAGCACAGGACTTTCTTATGTAATGAATATGTATTCAATGTATGTGTGTTTGTTCACTGTTTCAGTATTATTGTGCTCTCACATCAGGTGTGACATATATACCTGTATATAGTTCATTTTAGTTAGATTGTGTGTTTTCATCTTTGTGTTGAATTAAATACTTTTGAACCTTCATGCTGTCTGTTTGATATTGTACAAGTGTGATTGTTGCCGACCTCGACTCTGTCGAGGCTCCACAACCCTTTGACCGCTACAGCTGTTATGGTAAATCTGGTTGTAGTTATTAAGTGAATCAGCCCAAGGTGCTCCAATATAAATTGGATCTTATCATTCATCATAATGAATCATTATTCCTGATGATCATTAATTATTATGGATAGCCAAATTTAACCCCCAAACTCCCCAATAATGTTGCACTAACCACATCATATGGTGCCCCGTGTGAGGCCAGGCCAGCAACCTGATGTAGTGAATCAGTAGTTTGAGACCTCCAGTTCAGAAGGTGTTGTTTGTGGGCAGAGTTTGAACAGTTTTTTTATCATTATTTGTTTGTTTGGTCAGGGTTGAAGTCGGAGCCAGAAGTCCTCTACGAGTCACTGATGTAGACCTTCACACCAGACCAACCAGTGGTGACCAGCCGGTCTGTGATTGGTCCTTACGTCGTTTTAATGTGTTTTTCAGTGAAATAAATATTTTAAAGATCAAGATTAACTATTTTGATGTTTGTTCATAACACTTGTCTCATTTATATGTTCTGTTGAACAGAGCCTCCACCTGTTTAGTGTCATATCTGACTTCACTGTTATTTAATCTGTATTTATGTTTATTGGACTGTGTAATTGTTGTCGCAGCTGTGACTTATTATTTTTCTGCAGCATCAATGAACTTTGCTCTCACTTCTTATTTTCCTGTGTGCTTCTGTTGGTTCAGCTCAGCTGTCAGATGGAAAACTGGGACTGTTCTGGTTTGGTTGTGGCTAACCGACACACACCTCCCTTCAGTGCAGATAAAGAACAAACTTTGAAGAGTTTTGATTGTTCAGTCGGTGAACCACTGAGAAGATTCAGGCTGTAAAGTTTCTGCATCATGATGTAGTAAATAACTGGGTCAGCTGGCTTCATTCAGATAGCAGCTTCACATTGTTTCATCAGTCAGATGAACATGTGATCACAGAAACAGAAGTGGATCTGAGGCTAAGATGAAGCTTCAGTGTTGTGATGGTGCTGCCACCCGCTGGTGTTCTGTCTGTCCTGCATCTCCACTGTCCTCAGTGTCTTTTTGGATTCAGGTCCTCAGGTCACACTGAGTCACGCCTCACAGAGACCTGTGGTTCTGGTTCCTTCTGCATGAGCAGGTTTTAACTTTCTAAAGTTTATGTTTCAGAGAACGTTATGACAGAATTATGATCTTTATTATTTCAACACATTTCCTTTTTAGGAAATACACTAAATACACTGACTGAGATAAGAGTCTCATACAGCTCCACATCAAGAGACCAGAACTATCTCTTTAAACCGGTTTGTTTCGTCACCTTTTACTAAATACAACTTTCAGATGTCAGTGAGTTGTTAGTTGTTAACTTCAACAGTTCAAAGGCTCAAAGAATTAAAATCCTTCAATATTCAACAATAAAAGCAGAAACGGATGTTCTGTATCAGAGTTTGTTTCTTCTCCTCTCCATCAATCATGTGACGACCCCTCACATTTATCTGGTGACTCTCTGGTAGGGTTGCCACCTCCCTGAAAAATAAATAAGGGACACCTACTCCTCCCCAACCCCCCACCCCCGATGGCTTGGTAAAAAAAGTGCCACTTTTTGTGTGTGAAACGATTTTCAAATGACTTGACTTGACTGTGAATTTAATTCAATGCATGTTTTTGAGTGATACGAATACATAGAAAAACAATTATTATTCAACAATTTATTTTTTAGTGCAAAATAAGATGTATTTTTAGCAGAAATCTGTCCAGCTTAACTTGACAGAATAACATAAATATTTATTTAACAGAACTTTACTCAAAACAGTATAAAATAACAGAAAACAATAGAAGGTTGTTTTCTGTCTGATGTACAGTTCATGTGTAGTATATCAACTGCCTGTGCAGTACAAATTCTGCACGTTACATCACATCTATCTATGGACTGTTTGAACTGACATGTGTAAGGTTGTATATATGTATGTATACAGTATAGTGTGTATTCTTTATCTATTATTCATCTATGTATTACTTTTATGCATTATTGATCTATTTTATGTATTCATCTATCAATTGTATGTGTTTATTACACTAAACAATTTATTTGGCCATAAAATACTGACATTTATTGGACTTAAAAAACACCCTTTTTTTTTTTAAACATACCATATCTGCCTCTGGTGTTGCCTGGTGGACAACAAACTGGTCAAGGGTCCACCTGGTTGTCCCTCACGTGTTTAATGTGTCGACCACTAGAAGCATGTTGTGTCACATCAAACAGTCCACAGTGCCAAGTTTCAGAAAATGACGAGAGTGAGACTTTAGTCATACGATGCGTACGGAATAAAATGTGGCCTTTTTTAACATCGATTTATTCCTTAAGACTGCTGTCCTCACCTCCATGCCAGCGGCTCTCCCTGCACTGTGGCCTCCTAATGCTAGTCTTAATTAACCAGAAGTTAGAAATGAAAATTGTAACAAGAATTTTGACAAAATACATTTATCAGGGTTCTTGCAGGTTTCAGTAAGTCAAATTTAAGACCTTTTTAAGACATTTTAAGACCATCAAATTCAAATTTAAGACTTTCACGACGCATTACCAACATTTTTTTTAAATCAAATAAATTCTGAAAGAATTTTATTACAATGAGTTCAGTCATTAACAGATAAACAGGCAAAAAACAAACTTGCCTTCAAATAGAGTATATTTAATTTCATATTAATTAAAAAGCGCACTGCAACAAATGCAAGAAAAAGAAGCACTACTCACACTCCCTCTCACATACACACACTCACCCGCGCACTCTCTCTCTCTCACACACACACACACACACACACACACACACACAGGAGAACGTCGAGTGGGTTTTAAATGTCGGCGCTGTTGTGTGTGAAAGATAGTTAGAGACTCCAAGACCCGCCTTACATTGCTTCTGATTGGTTTATATTGCGTGGTGCCTTCCGTGGTTGGTTAGATTCAGGCACAAAGGACTGATGGATTGGTTATCTCAGTCAGTCAATCAGAGTTACTCGAACTACGGCAATCCGTGAGGACCAAAGTTGATTATCATGAAAACAATAAATATAGAGTATTGAATGGGGAAATATAAGCGTGAGAAATGTCAAGTGTGGCGTGTGGTGTGAAAATGGGTCAAATTGCGTGACTGTCACACTCAAAGCGTGACGCTTGGCAGCTCTGAGTCCACCGTGGGCTACAGAAAAAGTGCGCCAGCAGACATTATCTACACTTTTTCCAGCCACATATTTTCTTTTTCATATTGGAGTCTGTGTTTTTGCAGCCTTTTCTTTCTTTTTCTCAAGGTAGTAATGTTACTGCTCATGGTGGAAGGCGTACCGTCTGCAGTGTCATGTGAACCTGTGTCGTTGTGAGCCATGCTGGATTGTTTTGCAAGTTGCCTCAGTCTCTTGTCTTCCGGTATCTTCTTGCAAGAAACAGTACCTCGGCCAATGAGAACAGCCGGATTCTGCATTGTTATTCTCGTGTGTGAGTGTGCTGTCGGCTCATTGGTCACAGAGCAGGAGAGGGCTGGCAATAAGACTACCGTACATTTTCATATAAAACGCCCTGTCATTCATTGATTCTATTGACATTTTAAAGACCATTTTGATTCTCACGGAAATATGGGACAAAGTGCGTCCCTTTTAAGCTCAAAACGGGACGCGTAACTTTGTTTCTAAATACAAGACGATTCTGTTTTTCAAGGGATGGTTGGCAGCCCTGCCCTCTGGAGGGTCCCGACCCCGAGGCTGGAGAGTTAACTTGTGTCTTCTTCCTGTAAACTAAATGTCACGTGTGCTGATCCAACCAGTGTCAACCAATCATATCGTGTCCTCCACCCGTCAATCATTCTGAGAGAGCAGCACAGAGTGAAGACTTCCTGTCAGACAGACGCAGCCGAGTGAACAACTGGAGGGTATTTATGAGAAACAGGAACCTGGACGACCACAAAGCTGCTTGCTGCCATTAAAACCAGTTGACACATTTCACCACAAGGACAAACACGTCACTGTCAGCACGAGCAGAGAGTCGTGAGAAACCTCACAGCTTCAGGTCAGTTTACTGGACTCAAGAGGAAGCTGTCGTTTATGTTCAGCTTAAAAAACTATAACATGAATAATCTTCAGATTAAAGGTCAGTCTGAGATGCAGAAAATGCACCGAGGATCTAAAACCATGAACATTGTTCTGTTGTTGGACTTAAAGGAAGCCTTTGTTCTGGTCATCAGTTCTGATGTGCAGTGTTACATAAACAGGGTGTGTCAACACACAGCTGAAGGGAACACACTGAATGATACTGAAGGATAAAGTCTGTTTAATGTGCAGCTCAACATTTTAGATACAGCAGGTCCAAAAGTCTCAGACCACATTGAAAACCTTGAATACTGTCACATAAACCTGGAAACAGTCACAAAATTTGAGGATCCAGAAAGTAAATCAAAGCATCAAAAGTCAAAGAGGATCGTTCTCAGCATCGGATCAGGACTGAAGGTCTCTAAAGAAACACTTTACAGAAAGTGGATCAGCTGGACACCATCAGAACATCAACACATCAAGCTGAGTTCACTGAGAGACAGAACAGCAACTTCATCACAGAGACAGAACCGACTCAGTGAACAACACAAGAGTCCAATCAGCAGTCGACCCGTCAAACTAGAAGGTGAGCAGCTCCACAGGAAGAGTTCTGGTGGGAACACCACAGAGACGAGCCAATCAGAGGAGGAGGAGGGCGGGTCTCACAAGAAGAAGCAGCAGGATCCACAAGAACAGAACCTAGAGGGTGAGCAGCTCCACAGGAAGAGTTCTGGCTCCAGGAAGGAAACGTGACTGAAGAAGAAGGAGAACACGTTGGATCAACTCAGAGGTGATGCTCTGTGGTGACAGCAGCCATGACATCATCGTACTCATCAGCCAATCCCTGCTCAGCCTGGGTGGGAGGAGCCATCTCCATGGAGACGGGCAGGTAATTTCCTGCAGAAGGAGAGTGAGATCATTTATCAACAGCTGTCAATCATCAATGATTGATTGATTGATTGAATGATTGATTGATTGATTGATTGATTGATTGATTGTGGGATAATCTCTAACCACTGCTCATAATTCTCACTGGCTATAGTAACAAGCTGCTGTTAGCATGTAGCTCAGTTAGCTGAATGTGTCTGAATGTGTCTGACCTTTAGGTTTCCTGTTGGTGAGCCGTCTCACCTCTAGAACCAGAAGAACCAGTGGAACCAGAGAGAAAAGAGAGGATAGAATAGCAAGAACCATCGACCACACAGGAACAGGAGGAGGAGAGAGAGCTGAAGGAGAGGATGGTGAAGCAGGCGAGGTTGAAGGAGAAGATGTCGTAGCAGGTTTCTCTAAAATGAACAAAAGATTCTCATCAACAACACAGAAATCAGATGAATTCATTCAGTCATTTCACTGTAGAGAATAAATCACATAATGGTTCAATATTATACTTTAACAAGATGTCGAGGTTTTCCAGCTGTGGTATTAAAGACAAAACTAATTTAAAACATAAAGACATGTAAAGTTTTATCAGCTACGTATGAAACATAGAAATGTTAAACATTGGATGCCAACACTGACTCTGGAGACAGGCTGTCTCTGTCTCTGCTGACATTTTTATTGTAGACTTAAGTTGAACCTGTTGACCTGTGACAGTGATCCAGCTGGGTGGAGACTCTCCATCACTGATGGTGTTACACTTGTAGAGTCCTTCATCAGACCTGGAAACATGGTGGATGGTCATGTGACCTGTAGGCTCAGTCCTGATGAAGGAGCCATCTTTATAGAAAGCAGATGAGAGGTTGGAGATCTTTGTTGTACAGGTGAGAGTGACATCATCTCCCTCCATCACAGGGAGGACAGGACTCTGCAGGATCACTGCTCCACCTCAACACACAGACAAACATGTTATTCCAGTTGTGTGTTCCTGTTGTGAGTGTGAAGGTGATGACAGGATGCAGGTAGCAGCCTGTCACAGCTACACAACAGATAACCTCATGTTTCTACAGGTTAGATTAGCCTGTTAGCATGTAGCTACTGGTACATTGTACCCAGTGCTGCAGTGACCGGGGACATAAAGTTTGTGGTGTCGTCTCGTCCTCTGCTGCAGTCGGGTCGTTGCAGGGCGGTTCTGAAGGCTCAGCTTAAAAAGACAGAACACAAACATATCTACTCTTCCATCATCTTCATCACTCTGACAACAGGACAGCATCAGGTGTTTGGTTGTGCTGGTCAAACTGATGAAGCATCATTCAGAATTTGTCGTCATGTTTCACAAAGTTTGTTGAGTCTCTCCTCACTCAACAACTCTTAAATCAGTACATTTGTTAAGGGAGTCTGGTGATGTTGTGATCAGTAGAAACAGACAGTGTGTTGACAAACGTGTGCTGCTAACATGGGCAGGTTAAAGTGTGATTTCACAGCATCAAACTCAGCTTGATGGATCCTCTGACTCACACCAGCAGTCTCACTGTCCTGTCCTGTACTCAGCAACACTTCATCACAACAATCTCTCTGGAGAAACATTTGGCACATGGAGCTGATTTATCATCTCTACATGTTGAACATAATGTCAGACTGACAGATGAACAACATGTTGAGGAGGCAGACTCAGTGCTCCACCCAGTGTTGTTGCCTCCTGAAGGTCACCTGTCTGTCTTCTTGTCTTTGTCTCTCTCAGGCTCAGCCAAAGTGAAAAGGTGAAAGACAGACTCAGTGTTCAGACCTGCTGGAGTTACAACAGCCTCATCTTACCAGTGACAGTGATGTTGATGCTGCTACTGGCTGCTCCGCCTGTGGACTCACACCAGTAAACTCCACTGTCAGATGTGACGATGTAGCTGATGTTACAGACGGAACCATCTTTTCTTCCCCAGTCAGCTCCACACTGAGTCCTGGTTCCTTTAGTCGTGTTCCTCGTCACCGTCCATCCATCAGAGCTGTCGTCCTCCTCACACCTCAGAGAGACAGACTCTCCTTCAAACAGCTGAGATCTGTGAGGACTGATCTTCAGAGAGGCTGGAGGACGAGACAGAGAGATGTGGTTACAGATGATAATGGTCAGTTTGGACAGAAGTGTCTCTTCTTCCTCTTCCAGTCTCTGTAGACCTTGTTGACCGGCACTGATCTCCTCTGTGTTTCAGGCTCTGAGTCTCCTCATGTTTTAAATGGAACTCTCAGAGTTGGTGTCAAACACACAGCAGATGTGACTTCATGTGTCTCACATGTCAATATTGTTTCTTCACTTTCTCTGTCAGCTGCTGCATGGTGCTGCATGGTGTGCAGTCCTGTAAGTTTCATGTTGCATTCAGACAAAACGCGAAGAAAATATTCATGCTGCATATCTCGCTCTTCTTTGATCGCAGGGTTGTTAACTCTTAATCGTGTCTACTCTCACAACGTAAATAGAACCGTGAACGCGTGGCACCCAGCCAGAGTCTGCAGCTTCCAACGCTACCTGATGCTAACAGGTGAACAGTTCTCAGCTGCGTAGCATCTGTCCATCTGTCTCCACTGAGTGGCAGCTTCTTAACAGGTGTGTTAAAAACAATAGATCTGTCTTGCCACATTGGTGTGAACCCAAAACAAAGATATTCCTCTGTGATTTGACCGCAATGAACAAACCAGAAGGACACCAGAATAACAACATCATAATGTCGCCTTGTAAAAAGTCTGAATTCATGCTACCTGAGGCTGGAAATTAGCCTCCAGGAGGGACAGTAGACACTGTTGAGCCCTGATTTTCACTGAGACTTGGCTGAACTCAACCGTCCCAGACACCATTTACATGGAGGGGCTAACATCATACTGGGCGGTCAGGAGCTGAACTCTCAGGGGTAAAACTCAGGCTGCTGGAGTGAATATACATAAATAACTACTGGTACAAATCCCACAATAGTGTCTAGTCACTGCTCTCCTACATTAAATCCCTGACTGTTATATGTCGCCCTCTCTACATACCCAGGGAATGTACTGTGATGTCATCATGGCAGTATACATTTCCCCAGTGAAGATATTGAGGAGGTCTTGAACACTCAGTACTGCTCCATCAGTGAGCTACAGTCCACACATCCTGTTGGAGAGGTCTCTGTTGCTGCAGACTTCAACCAGGCCAACATGAAGAAGGTTCTCCCTGGTTATCACCAACATGAGGACGCTGTGACTCGGGGAGTTTACACACTACACCATCAGTACACTAACATCAAGGGGGCTTTTAAAGCAGTCCGCCGCCCCACCTGGGCTCCTCTGACTGGGCATAAGTGTGTTGCAGGACTGCTTTGAATGTTCTGTCTGCTTTATGTTTAAAGTTACAGCCACTGACCAGCAAACAGTCAATGTGGAGCAGAATGCAGAAGCTGTAACTGGATACAAACACAAATGCAAAGAGAATGTCTGTGTCATAAAATCAGAAATCCCGGCTGACCAATGAGGAGCGAGCAATGCTCAGAATACAGCTTTCAGATCTGATGACATGGCAGCCCTGAGGTCAGCTGGACCCAACCTGAACTGAGCGATCAGGAATGCAAAGCAGGCCGACAGTCAAAGATCCAGAGTCACTTCCATGACTCTAAGGACACCAGACGATTGTTACAGGGTATAAATCACATGACTACAGGCCCACTCCCCCCACTGTGACAGCAACACAGACTTCCTAAATGACCTCAATAACTACTTTGGACAGCTTGATGCACTAAATAACACACCCACCATTAAAGCCCCCTTCACCAGGACGACCAGGTTCTCAGTCTCAACCCAGCTGATGTCCATTGGACACTGAGGAGAGTCGACCTACAGAAAGCTGAAGGTCCTGACAATATACCTGACCATGTGCTTAAAGAGCGGACGGACCAACTGACTCGTGTCCTCACAGATGATTTAACTCCTCCCTGAGCCAGAAGATCATTACCTCCTGCTACAAAAAAGCCACCATCATCCCGGTACCAAAAAACTTCACTTAAAAACTACCGTCCTGTAGAACTCAGACCCGAGCTGGTGAAAGACCACATAGTGTCAGTGCCGCCTCCATCACTCCACCTGCTCCACATCTTCAGGCTGAATGAAACAACGGCGAGTAAAATACAGTTGCAACACTACAAATGTGTTCAAGCACATGAAACATCATAGGGAAAAAAACGTTACTAAAGAAACGGAGAGAGGAGAGAAATCCCCAACCCCTGAACTCAACAGACCCAGAAGCTCTGACCCGACAGACCCAAACCCCGACCCAGACCCAGAGGCAGAGGCATGACAGGACTATAGAGGCCTTTTAGTCCAGCAGAGAATATCCAGGTAGATAACAGTGATGGAAATAATATTTTAGTCATCTTCAGCATTAGTTAATATCAATTTTCAAAGTGCAACTGGTCATTTGTTACGTTAGCCAACTCAAAAAGTATAAATAATGCTGAAAAATTGATATAAAACCTTTATCCCATTGAAACATGTTATCTAACTGAATACATTTACTGGAATTAAAACAAATCTGCTGAATATAATACGTCTCAGATTTAATTGAACATAATTACCCTTTTGTGTTGACTGTGAAAGAGATGCTGTATGATTACTATATTTAAACTACAAGTAGATGCACTACAAACTTAATTATCTAATTATTTCACTAAGCGGATTCTCCAAGAGTTTCTGAACACTTAAGAAACAAATCCAGACATGACAATGTATGGGGGAAAATGTTTTGTTACTGTTCTGTTGTTTCTGAACAAAAACTTTTATTATGATATTAAAGTATTTTCTATTTACAAAACTTTGTTCAAATTCTGTCCTGGGTTTTAACTAATCAATAATCAAAAAAACACTTAAAGGTCATTAAGATTCAGCAATTTAACGATGCAGCCACTTATTAAATATAATCATATATATATCGAACGCTCGTCAACGTCAGTCTAGGGGGGGGGGGGAGACACGGATGGACAGACGGACAGACGGTCATCAACTCCGTCAACCGGGGGACGGACGGACGCTCGTCACTGTCACGCGCGGAGTATAGCGGCGCTGACCTAGCGGTATAGTGGCGCAGCGCCGCTGTTCCACCGTCTGGGGAGTTCGGCAGTTCGGCTCTGGTTCTGAGTCAATGGGTCACATGACCCGGAAGCTATTGAAGAAAGATGCAGATTTGTGTCGGTGCCGACAGTGAAGAAGGAGGAGAACGAACCTGCTCTGTGTAACCAAAGCTGAGGCGTTAAAGCAGAGTCCAGTAGGTTCCGGTGTCGCTGGTTCTGCTCTGTGGACCGACACAGTTCCTCCTCGTACTCTGCTATCGTCCTTTCAAACAGCGCACATATCTCCTCAGCAGCCGCAGTCAGTCGCTGCTTCACCAACGATCTCAGAATCTGGACTTTAGACATTTTCACACAGTCATACTGTTTACAGCTAGCATGCTAAGCTAACGTGTGTATACTTGTATCTGGCGGGAGATGAGTCTGAGAGCAAACAGCACAAAGTCCATCACACACGTTCATCCAGACTGTCACTACGTCACTACCGTGGACGGCTCATCTCTAATCGATCATCAATAATCAGAAGAAAAGCGATCTGAGCGGCGCAGTTAGAATAACAACAAACTTTGTTTTTATTCGTTAACGCTCGTTAACGTGCAGCGCGAGCCTCTGACGGGTTACTATGGCAACTCCACTGGGACAAACCTCGCAGCTGCACGTTAACCGAACCTAATTTGTCTTCATTCTAACGTGTAAACATGTCGTTATTTGAACACAAAGAAAGGAATATCTTCATGTAAAGCGTTTGCCGAATGAACAAGAAGGCTCGAATAATTCAGAAAGTGATGTAGACAGAGTTTCACAGAGTTTATAAAGTGTCTCTTAACTCAACAACTCACTAAATTGAGACATTTTTCAAGGGAGTCTGGGGACTTTCTCCAAGAAGTAGGCTACATAAGTTAGATAATAAGTGTGTTTGATATGAAGAGCGCAGCTACCTCTAATTCAACCACTAGATTAATGTATAGAGCACTGTGCAGATACTGTGCAGTAATGAGTATAAACACACTGACAGGTAATCTAAAGAAGCAGCACTCACCTGTCTGGATAGAAGAGTCAGTGTTGACCAGAGTTTTACAGTCTGCAGAGCCTTAATGTTGTGATGTGTGGATTTAATGTGTCTGTTGGAACATTTCACATGTTCTACATCCATGTTGTTGGATGTGTAGTTGAAAATATAAGTGTAACTATTATTAATAATAGTTTTTCTCCAGCACATCCTCTTCCTGTCGTCCTCACAGCTCTCAGCTGTTTGAAGGACAGTTTGTCTCGTACAGTAAAACAACGCTGTACAGCCCCAGTTCACCACTTTAGTGACTGGAAATGTGAAAAGGATTTAAAGACTAGAGTAGTACACAATACAACCAGGAAGTGATGCTACACTGTTGTTATCTAAAGTTTTCTGAGGACAGTTCTGCTGTGAGAAGCAGCGCTGATCACGTCTCTGAGACTCACCCAGCAGCATCTGGACAGATGTGTCCTCCATGCTGCTGCTGAAACGAGAGCAACATCAGTTCACCAGCCAGTGAAAGTGTCCTTCCTGTCTGTGGACGACCCGGTGCTTCTGTGGTTTTCTCTACAGCAGCTTCCAGGAAACAGACTGTTTGAAAGAGAAGAGGAGGCCGAGATGATCCTGCAGACAAACCACACATCACCAGACTCTGAGAGGAAACAAGCTCCTGCTCTCATTTGATTTTATTTAGCTTCAAAATCATCTGACATGAACAAAAACACAGCTCACACCAGAATCAGAACAACCGTCAGCTTTCATCTGAACCAACAACATGTTGACTTCTTCATACGATCCATTTCTCCATGTCGGAGTTACAGACTTCACTAAACCTGACACAGTTCATCCTGAATCACTGCTCGGACATCACAGGTGAGAAGAGTTCACAGAGAGCCAGCAGCTCCACAGGAAGAGTTCTGGTGGGAACACCACAGAGACGAGCCAATCAGAGGAGGAGGAGGGCGGGTCTCACAAGAAGAAGCAGCAGGATCCACAAGAACAGAACCTAGAAGGTGAGCAGCTCCACAGGAAGAGTTCTGGCTCCTACAAAGGAAACGTGACTGAAGAAGAAGGAGAACACGTTGGATCAACTCAGAGGTGATGCTCTGTGGTGACAGCAGCCATGACATCATCGTACTCATCAGCCCAATCCCTGCTCAGCCTGGGTGGGAGGAGCCATCTCCATGGAGACAGGCAGGTCATTTCCTGCAGGCAGAGAGAGTGAGATCATTTATCAATAGCTGTCAATCATCAGCTGATTGATTGATTAATTGACTGATTGATTGATTGATTGTTACCTGTGGACCTGCGTCGGTATAAAGACACCATGATGACAGTGGAGATGCAGTACGGACAGAACACCACCACGTGGAGGAGCAGTCTGAACACCAGCTGGAGGGGGGTGGAGTCAGGGGGCGGGGCTGCAGATGGGGGCGGGGCTGTTGTAGGTTTACCTGCAGAGAGAATCTCACCTGGTCAGGGGAACATGTAGATGAAATGAGTCCTGAATCAAAGGGAACCTGCTGACCTGTGACAGAGATCCAGCTGGGTGGAGACTCTCCATCACTGATGGTGTTACACTTGTAGAGTCCTTCATCAGACCTGGAAACATGGTGGATGGTCATGTGACCTGTAGGCTCAGTCCTGATGAAGGAGCCATCTTTATAGAAAGCAGCTGAGAGGTTGGAGGTCTTTGTTATACAGGTGAGAGTGACATCATCTCCCTCCATCACAGGGAGGACAGGACTCTGCAGGATCACTGCTCCACCTCAACACACAGACAAACTACAGCATTTCATCCACCTACACAGCTTCATCAGCACCGACTGCACAGCCTCATCTTACCAGTGACAGTGATGTTGATGCTGCTACTGGCTGCTCCGCCTGTGGACTCACACCAGTAAACTCCACTGTCAAACGGGACGATGTAGCTGATGGTACAGGAGGAACCAGCTGGTTCTCCCCAGTCTTTACACTGAGTCCTGGTATCTTCACTTGTGTTCCTCGTCACCGTCCATCCATCAGAGCTGTCGTCCTCCTCACACCTCAGAGAGACAGACTGTCCTCTAAACAGCTGAGATCTGTGAGGACTGATCTTCAGAGAGGCTGGAGGACGAGACAGAGAGAGTGAGTTACAATATCAGCTAAATGACCAGGTAAAACACATATGCAGTAGTGAGACCTGTAAACACACTTCAACATGTAAAACTGGTGGAGTTAGTCTTTAACAGAAACATTCTCACTGATGGTCTCTGTTGGTTGGTGTCATTTAGACACATCAGTATTAAATCCAGGCGGTTTCATAACCAGTTAAAAGTTCCTTCAGTACATTTAAACATTCAATGAGAATAAAAATGGATTCTTGGATCTTTACTGTAACAAAAGAGGAGTGACTCATTCAATTATGAAATGTTAGTTTGAAGGTTTTCCACTGTTCAAATACTGTTTAAATTCGATCTACTCATGCACCACATTGTTATTCCATAGCTAAAAGTTTGGGTCAGATCTGATGAAGCTTTAATTTTGTTAAAGTTTGGAGTTTATCAAGTGAGTCGTGTGTTGCCGTCCACTTCCTGTTTAAGAATCTCTCTTTTGTTCTGGTCTTTTTGTTTTTGAGGGATTCACTTCTGTCTTTTTTGTGAGGCGGTTGTTTGTACCACAACGGCAGAAATCTTGTTCATTTGTTTGCAGAACATCAGCATTCACTAGAAAGTATTATCTCAACAGCTGCTGACTGTCAGGTGAGACGTTCACTCACCTGCGTTGGTTTCACAGCAAAGCAGAAGGATCAGTGCTGAGGAGAAACGAGACTCTGGTTGGTTTGAGATTTAACAGCGAGATCAGACAGAACTGAGACAGTTGGAGTTGAACTGCACTCAACATTCTGGAAATATCATTCAACCTTTAGATAAACATACTGTGTGATTGTAGATATTAAATGTTCTCCTAAAGGATTCACTAGAAAGTTATTTATTTAAATAAGTTTCTAGCTAGAGAACAATTGGTTTTAAAATATTAAATATAATATACAGAAACTTCCAGCTGTCACTTCATTGAAGATGTAAAGTGTTCCTCTGATGGGTTAATGTTTCTCGACCTGAAAAATCCCTTTGACAGCGACAACCACAACATTCTCCTTTCTGATGCCGTGTTCAGACCAAAGCAACACAATTAATTCACATGCCTGGATTACATATAAAGTCAATGATAAGATGTGATCAGAGGAGGCTTTTGGACTAACTGCTCCCGTTGAAACACCAGAAGAGATAAACCACAAGGTCCAGTCCTCGGTCCACTTCTCTTCAGTCTCTTTATAAATGTCCTGCTCAGCCACCAGCTGTATGCAGATGATGCAGTCTTATATCAGCTCACTTCACAAGACAGCAGAGCTCCATCTGCACAGCTGGACGACGTCCATCAGTGGCTCCAACACAATCATCTTGATTAAAAACTGTTTCTATGTGTTTCTCTGTAAAACATTCTGAATGTTACTTTGAAATTAAGAAATACAGAAAATCAATGATTGAAAGTTTTTGTGAATAATCAGACACTGCACTAACTCAGGGAGCCCAGGTGTTTATGATTCTTTTCTCATTTTCATGTTGTCGTCCACAACCAGACACATTACACCTTTATTTATTTATGTTATTATTACCTTTACCTTTCAGTGTTTCCCACACATTGACTCATTTGTGGTGGTGCTCCACAGAATCAAGACCGATCGCCACATGTTGTGTTTTGTTTTTTTCTCACTTGTTTCACACGGCCCTCCCCTCCGTGCACACCGCCGTGTGTCTCCATGGAAACAACATCACACATTAAAATAAGAACGTGGTAGCTTTGATATTTGGTGCAGACGGCTGGCGAAAGACACAAGTTCACAAAAGTTTCGTATCCGGAGAAACAACCACAGAAACATCAGATGTCTCCATACAGCTGGTCTGCTGTGACCACAGTCTGCAGGAGAGAACACATCACAACCTGATCTCAGACCAGATTTAACCCCTGATGTTCAGTCGAGCTAGTGCTAACACCTCAGACGGGGTGCATGCTAACACTTTTAGCTTTGCAGCTTTGTGTTGTTGTTTCCGTATTAAAACTAGTCCACATGTTTGATCACTACCTTAGTCAGTTTGCTTCATCTTCATCTCTTTAGCCTTTTCATCTCTAGTTTCCCTGCAGTGATCAATAAAGTCTAATAACAGAATCAGTTCAGGGTTATTTACAGTTTGACAGAGTAGATTGTACTTACAGAGCAGCAGAGATGTCCGTCCCATCGTTCTGTACCTGTTGGTGGAATGAAATCAGTCACATCAGTTCAACTCTCCTCCTTCCTCTTTGTTTGTTCCACTGGTGACTGAAGGTTTTTATCTCACCAGTTAAAAATAAATGGGTGGGCTGATTTTTCTTGAGCACAGAGAGTACATGGAGGGATGGAGCCCAGCACAAAGCAGGAAATGACTGTGTGCTTCAGATGCAGTGTGGTTTGTCTCAGAGGTCCTGAGTGTTTGAAGTGGAGACAGATTCATCTGAAACAAGGACGTCTTCTCCACAGTGGACTTTCACTCTGTAGCAGTGTGAGGACAGTTTCCTCTCTTTTGAGTAGTTCAGATGAAACTTTCCTGGGTGCAACTTGTTTTCCTCTTGTTGTGTTTTGTTGTTGCAGTGTTACAAAAGTCCTGCAGGGGTCAGTAAAGATCAGTTTGAGGCCTGTTAGAAGTTCAATTTAAAGTATGAAGAGTTTTGCACAGAGGACAATGAGATAAGGAGAAAACATGAATGTCTACAACTCTGTTCCAGGTACAGATGAATGTGTTGATTCAGAATCAGCAGGCGTCACTCCTGAGCAGCTGCCAGCTTTAGTGTTTCCATACAGTCCAGCATTACAAACCACAATGTGCCTCAAGAGGCTTTACTATCTACACAGCATACAGTTTGTGCTGTCCTCAGTGTGGACATTATGTCTCCATACTATAGGAGGTCATATGTGTGTTGTACAGATGTTAACATCTGGATAAGGAGAGTGATGATTGTTCTATCAGCATTCTCATTCTTCTCATGTTCTCTGCAACCTAGATACTCAAAGCTGCTGTAGATGTGTCTGCAGAACAGATGTCTGATGAACAGAGCCGAGGCTAAGCTAAGCTAACTGTTTGTGTAAACCTCATAAGGAGGCCTTCGATCTATCTATGTTTAAGTGTCTCTGACCTGTTCTTCCTCTTAGTCTTCTGGCTACAGCAGAGAGACTCTGCATCACCTTCTACTATGTTATTAAACAGAGAACATGTGTTGAAGCACTTCCTCCTGAAGCTGTCAGATATCATTTGGACATTGTGAAGACTGGTTGGGATGATCATGGCAGCACTCTGTGCAGACAGATGTGATGTTGTGTTGCTCCTCCATGATCATGTTCTATAAACTATCTCAACGTAAGTCATCGGTGTCTCTGAGTCTTCTTCATCTCTCCTGCACCTGTTCAACAACAGGTGGAGAGTCGGGCTCATATCTCCAGCTGCTTCTGTCACACTCAACTCAACTCTTTCATCATGTCTTGACCTCACTGTGTGTTTCTGCTCTGTCTCCATCCTCCATCCGTTTGCTCTGATTTGGTGATCCAGTCTGACCTTTAGTCTGGATAAAATGCTGCTTCTGGGTGTTTCAGATGTTCAGGCAGAGATCTGGTTGTTCAGGATGTTTGGATCCAGGATGATATAAATATCCTACAGTAGGCTTCACTTCTCACAGGAAGTTACCAAGATGTTCATTACGCTTAAACTCTTCCTGAAAACAGCCAGAAAACCTGCTGTAAATCCACAACTACCAACAAAGCATTTCTCAAAGTCTAGTTTCAGTTCAACATTAGAACCTTTTTGTAAACTTGTTTAAAAAACAGGGGAAACCACGAGAAGATAGAGGAAACGAGGAGAACATGCACACTTCCCCTTTGATAAGAAGCCTACTCTAATCACATCCAGTGAGGTCGCCACTTTGTCTTGTTTTCTTTGCCTCCTTTTTCAGACAGCAGGAACAGAACCAGCATGGACGACTGATTCAAAGCTCTCGCAGAAACAGTGAAACGGCATGAACAAGGTAAGAGCCACATGGAAAGTGACATGAGTCTTGACATGTTGGGAGTAAATAGTGCTGCTCAGCTTGATGAAGGCAACAGGACAGAGATCAGCAGATAACAAGGAGGTTGACAAGAACAGCCAAGTTTTCACTGAAGAAATCAGGACTGCTGACTTTGTTTGGGTCACTACTCTACTTCATAAAGAAGACAATCACGGTGAGCATAGCTCGCTGTGTGAAAGGATGCCATCACAACCGGATGAAGAGAAATTAGTTTTTAAATCGGGAGCGTTTTACTGAAAATGTTCTGGGCTACAAGTTAAATTTAGCCATTGAAAGTCAGGAAGATGCACGCATACATGATGATACACATTTTATCCTGTTCACATATTAAAAAAACAAAACAGGATGATACAAACATGTTATTTTATTTCTACTGTCCACCTGCTTAGAAACGTAATGATAATCAGTTAATGTTGTTTTATTGATGAACATGTGCTGCCTGCCTGTGTGGACCTACCTGTCCTGTCAGCTGTAGCAGTCATGGCCTCTCTGAGGACAAAGACCTCAAACTAACTCTGCTCCTGTGTGTCCTGGTGACAGGTGAGGAGACCTGCTGGCTGCTGACACCTGCTGGTTCACATTGGAACTGAGTCCGGTCTGCACAGGAGCTGTTTGAGGCTCCCCAGGTAGTAGCACACGTAACGCGTCACTGCATTCATCAGTCATCCTTCAGTCAAGACTCACTTTGATTTCCATGATATATTTCTGTCCTTTGTTAATGAATAATCTACTCATGGAGTTTGGTTTTCACTTGTTGTGTGGAAGCTTTCAGGTGTGTTTAAACTGTCATATTGTCTCTCTGTCAAAGCCACAGAGCTCTCAGTTCTCACAGGAAGTGAGCTGGTTTAGGTGCACTGACTGAAGCTTGGTGTGAAATGTTAAACTCACATCCGTTAGTGACACAATGGGACAAACATCAACACAATGGCTGCTCGGTAAGTACAATGGGTAACACTTTATAATAACGATCATTAGTAAATCCTTTATAAGACATTAGTTAATGATGAACAAATGTTGAACAAAACATTAATAAACCTTTGTAAATTATTAGTCAATACTAAATTAACATATCACAAATATGTTGTAAGTCATCTGCAAATGATTTGTTAACATGAAATATTCATGAACAAATCATCAGTAAATGATTACTTAATGATTTGTTGATACATTATGAATGACTTGTGAGCCAATCAAAGTGATTATAAGAAATTATTATTGATGAATGCTGTTAACATATCACAAATATGTTGTAAGTAATCTACAACTGATTAGTTCATTATGACATATTCATGAACTAATCATTAGTAAATGTTTACCTAATGATTTGTTATATAATGAAAGAGGCCTGTTCTTCATCTTTTATAATTCATGTGTAAATGTATCACTGTATCATCTATAAGTCATATACAAGTGCTTTTGCGTCCCCCTAATCTAAAGTGTAAACACTTCATCACCAGAGAATGTGTTCATACCATTTGTAGTTCTTCCTTACCGGTCACAAATTATCTATAGAGGTAAGTAAGTTATTTACAAACTTTTCAGCAGCCCTCTTATCTTAAATTTAGAGGCGGGGGACGCAACTTTTGACGCACGTAAGGAACACGCACTTCTGATAGCCCCAGTGATGGTGAACATAAATTCCCAGGCTATAAACAACTGCACCAGAACAATGCACAACCCCGATGCATAAAACAAATTAATAAATCATCAAACCAGCCACACCATAATAAAAAACGTGTCTTACCGTCACGCAGTTATCCATGTCTACCTCTTCATCCTCCTCTTGCTCATATTCCTCACTGCCCTGTCTTTCTCCCTGCTGTGCTAGCTCAGCTGTGTCGCTAACATTAATGCTAGCAATTTTAGCGCTAGTGCCAGCTGAAGCTGCATTTGATTTTAAAAACAAATCAGTCAGTTTGCAGCATTCTTCACCGTCAGCCCACAGTGATCTCTGAGATTTCTCTCTTTTTCTCCGCTCTCCCTTGTGTCGCTTGATGCCTTGATTCATTTTTTTGCTAGCTAAACTCAGTCAACTTCCAACAACCATGCAGATGGTCCACTCGATTCAGTCTTGTAATTCCCAGAAGGCATTGCTTTATTTTAACTTTTGCAAACAAATAATCAAAACAAAAAAAAATTCAGGTAGATTTGTTTTATTTCAAACCATGTACCTTTTTGAACATTTGAATAAGACATTTCGCTACAAAAAAATGCAGACTGATATAAAACTTTGTGACTGTAGAGTGTAACCATGACTGTGATGTAGAGACTTGTATGTGGTATGTAAAGACTGATTACTTTGCTTTATCATGTAGTGTGAAGAATTGGCAGACACTTGGCTTTCATTAAGTGTAAGAACTTTATTAAAGCTTGAAAGGAGACTGAGAGACACCATCTTGCGGCCTCTTTCTGATTGATTGATTGATTGGCTGGCCCAAACAGTGGCCTCTCTGGCATCTGCCCAAATTCCAGATTAGCAGTCCGTCACTGGTAACAGGTAGAACTACAAATGATATGAACACATACTCTGTTGATGAAGTGTTTACACTTTAGATTAGGGGGATGCAAAAGCACTTGTAACTGATTAGTTCATGAATATTTCATAATGAACTATTCAGTTGTAGAAGACTTTTGATATGTTAATTTAGTATTAACTAATCATTTACAAAGGTTTATTAATGTTTTGTTCAACATTTGTTCATCATTAACTAATGTCTTATAAAGGACTTACTAATGATTGTTATTATAAAGTGTTGCCAATTATTCCTGATAATCATTAATAATTATGGCATTTAACTCCCAAATACTGTTGCTCTATCCAATACATATGGTTCCCCGTGTGAGGACACACTAACAACTTGATATAGTGAATCAGTAGTTTAAAAAATCCATTTCAAAAGTTGCTGTTTGTGGGTGGAGTTTGAACAGTTTTTATTATTTGTTTGTATGTTTGTTTGTTTGTTTGTTCAGGGTTGAAGTCAGAGCCGGAGGTCCTCTACTCATCACTGATGTAGACCTTCACACCAGACCAACCAGTGGTGTCCAGCCGGCCTGTGATTGGTCCCCAGAGACCGTCACACCTCAGCACTGTCATCTGCTTCACTGCATATTTGATATGTTGAAGCTAAATGAGACTTTCGCAGCTACAGAGAGACAGACAGGTCAGATTTAGAGCATGTTTTAAGAGTTTGTATTTTTAAGTGAAATAAGAGATAAGTGAGATAAAGATTAATTGTTTAAAGGTTTGTTCATAACCCTTGTTTCATTCATATGTTTCTGTTGAACAGAGCCTCCACCGGTTCAGCGTCATATCTGACTTCACTGTTATTTAAACTATATTTATGTTTATCGGACTGTGTTACTGTTGTTGCAGCTGTGACTTATTATTTCTCTGCAGCATCAATAAACTTTGCTTTCACTTCTTATTTTCCTGGTGTGCTTCTGTCGGTTCAGCTCAGCTGTCAGATGGAAAACTGGGCCTGTTCTGGTTTGGTTGTGGCTAACCGACACACACCTCCCTTCAGTGCAGATAAAGAACAAACTAAACCGCAACCGCAGACTATAAAGAGCCCGAGCATCGTTCACAGTCTGCACACACAGTCTGAGTTTGAAGAGTTTTGATTGTTCAGTCGGTGAACCACTGAGAAGATTCAGGCTGTAAAGTTTCTACATCATTATGTAGTAAATAACTGGGTAAGCTGGCTTCATTCAGAGAGCAGCTTCACATTGTTTCAGCAGTCAGGCAAACATGTGATCACAGAAACAGAAGTGGATCTGAGGCTAAGATGAAGCTTCAGTGCTGTGATGGTGCTGCCACCTGCTGGTGTTCTGTCTGTCCTGCATCTCCACTGTCCTCAGTGTCTTTTTGGATTCAGGTCCACAGGTCACACTGAGTCACGGCCTCAGAGAGACCTGTGGTTCCTGTTCCTTCTGGATGAGCAGGTTTTAACTTTCTAAAGTTTGTTTTCCAGAGCACGTTATGACAGAATTATGATCTTTATCATTTCAACACATTTCTTTTTTTAAGAAATACACTAAATACACTCCTCCTCTGAACCGCCACCTTACCATGGTGGAGGGGTTTGAGTACCTGAATGATCCTAGGAGCTATGTTGTCCGGGGCTTAATGCCCTTGGTAGGGTCTCCCAAGGCAAACAGGTCCTAGGTGACGGGTGAGACTAAGAGCGGTTCCAATGCCCCTGATGAAATGAATAAAAACAAGGTCGTTCGGAATGGCGTTACCGGGGCCCCACCCTGGAGCCAGGCCTGGGGTTGGGGGTCGCAGGCGAGCGCCTGGTGGCCGGGTCTTAGCCCGCGGGACATGGCCGGGCTCAGCCCAAAAGAGTGACGGGGGCCGGCCTCCAGTAGGTTCACCACCCGCAGGAGGGTTCAGAAGGGGCCAGTGCCATGTGATTTGGGTGGCGGTTGTGGTTGGGGGCCCCGATGACCCAATCAGCAGTAATGCAGTCGTTGTATCGGTCTGTCGTGGTGAAGAACACTCGATTTACCGGTCAATTTACGTTACTACCCTCACCTATAGTCATGAACTTTGAGTCATGACCAAAAGAATAAGATCCCGGATAAAAGTGGCCGAAATGAGCTTCCTCCGCAGGGTGGCAGGGTGCTCCCTTAGAGATAGGGTGAGAAGCTCTCTCACCAAGGAGGAGCTCGGAGTAGAGCCGCTGCTCCTCCACATCGAGAGGAGCCAGCTGAGTTGGCTCGGGCATCTGTTTCGGATGCCCCCGGGACGCCTTCCTCGGGAGGTGTTCCTGGCATGTCCCACAGGGAGGAGACCCCGAGGAAGACCCAGGACACGCTGGAGTGACTATGTCACTCGGCTGGCCTGGGAACGCCTAGGGATCCTCCCAGAGGAGCTGGAGGCAGTGTCCGGGGAGAGGGAAGTCTGGGTGTCCCTGGTCAGGCAGCTGTCCCCCGCGACCCGGCCCCGGATAAGTGGACGAAAATGGATGGTTTATGTTTATGTTTCAGAGCACGTTATGACAGAATTATGATCTTTATTATTTCAACGCATTTCTTGTTTTAAGAAATACACTAAATACACTGACTGAGATAAGAGTCTCATACAGCTCCACATCAAGACACCAGAACTGTCTCTTTAAATCAGTTTGTTTCAGTCTTCATCACGTCTAAATACATCTTTCAGATGGCAGTGAATTGTTAGTTGTTTACTTCAACAGTTTGAGTCTCAAAGTTTGAAAATCCTCCAATATTTCACGATAAAAGTGGAGACTCTAGGTATTTAGGTGGGAGGGTATTTATGAGAAACAGGAAACTGGATGACCACAAAGCTGCTCGCTGCCATTAAAACCAGTTGAACGTTTCACCACAAGGACAAACACGTCACTGTCAGCTCGAGCAGAGTGTCGAGAGAAACCTCACAGCTTCAGGTCAGTTTACTGGACTCAAGAGGAAGCTGTCGTTTATGTAGAGCATAAAAAAGTACAACATGAACAATCTTCAGATTAAAGGTCAGTCTGAGATGCAGAAAATGCACCGAGGATCTAAAACCATGAACATTGTTCTGTTGTTGGACTTAAAGGAAGTCTTTGTTCTGGTCATCAGTTCTGATGTGCAGTGTTACATAAACAGGGTGTGTCAACACACAGCTGAAGGGAACACACTGAATGATACTGAAGGATAAAGTCTGTTTAATGTGCAGCTCAACATTTTAGATACAGCAGGTCCAAAAGTCTCAGACCACATTGAAAACCTTGAATACTGTCACATAAACCTGGAAACATTCACAACGTTTGAGGATCCAGAAAGTAAATCAAAGCGTCAGTAAGTCAAAGAGGATCGTTCTCAGCGTCGGATCAGGACCGAAGGTCTCTAAAGAAACACTTTACAGAAAGTGGATCAGCTGGACACCATCAGAACATCAACACATCAAGCTGAGTTCACTGAGAGACAGAACAGCAACTTCATCACAGAGACAGAACCGACTCAGTGAACAACACAAGAGTCCAATCAGCAGTCGACCCGTCAAACTAGAAGGTGAGCAGCTCCACAGGAAGAGTTCTGGTGGGAACACCACAGAGACGAGCCAATCAGAGGAGGAGGAGGGCGGGTCTCACAAGAAGAAGCAGCAGGATCCACAAGAACAGAACCTAGAAGGTGAGCAGCTCCACAGGAAGAGTTCTGGATCCTACGAAGGAAACGTGACTGAAGAAGAAGGAGAACACGTTGGATCAACTCAGAGGTGATGCTCTGTGGTGACATCAGCCATGACATCACCGTACTCATCAGCCAATCCCTGCTCAGCCTGGGTGGGAGGAGCCATCTCCATGGAGACAGGCAGGTCATTTCCTGCAGGCGGAGAGAGTGATATCATTTATCAACAGCTGTCAATCATAGATTGATTGATTGATTGATTGATTGATTGATTGATTGTTGGATAAACTCTAACCGCTGCTCATAATTCTCACTGGTTACAGTAACATGCTGCTGTTAGCATGTAGCTCAGTTAGCTGAATGTGTCTGAATGTGTCCTTTACCTTTAGGTTTCCTGTTGGTGAGCCGTCTCACCTCTAGAACCAGAAGAACCAGTGGAACCAGAGAGAAAAGAGAGGATAGAATAGCAAGAACCATCGACCACACAGGAACAGGAGGAGGAGAGGGAGCTGAAGGAGAGGATGGTGAAGCAGGTTTCTCTACAATGAACAAAAGATTCTCATCAACAACACAGAAATCAGATGAATTCATTCAGTCATTTCACTGTAGAGAATAAATCAAATGATGGTTCAATATTATACTTTAACAAGATGTCGAGGTTTTCCAGCTGTGGTATTAAAGACAAAACTAATTTAAAACATAAAGACATGTAAAGTTTTATCTGCTACGTATGAAACATAGAAATGTTTAACATTGGATGCCAACACTGACTCTGGAGACAGGCTGTCTCTGTCTCTGCTGACATTTTTATTGTAGACTTAAGTTGAACCTGCTGACCTGTGACAGAGATCCAGCTGGGTGGAGACTCTCCATCACTGATGGTGTTACACTTGTAGAGTCCTTCATCAGACCTGGAAACATGGTGGATGGTCATGTGACCTGTAGGCTCAGTCCTGATGAAGGAGCCATCTTTATAGAAAGCAGCTGAGAGGTTGGAGGTCTTTGTTGTACAGGTGAGAGTGACATCATCTCCCTCCATCACAGGGAGGACAGGACTCTGCAGGATCACTGCTCCACCTCAACACACAGACAAACATGTTATTCCAGTTGTGTGTTCCTGTTGTGAGTGTGAAGGTGATGACAGGATGCAGGTAGCAGCCTGTCACAGCTACACAACAGATAACCTCATGTTTCTACAGGTTAGATTAGCCTGTTAGCATGTAGCTACTGGTACATTGTACCCAGTGCTGCAGTGACCGGGGACATAAAGTTTGTGGTGTCGTCTCGTCCTCTGCTGCAGTAGAACCGGGTCGTTGCAGGGCGGTTCTGAAGGCTCAGCTTAAAAAGACAGAACACAAACATATCTCCTCTTCCATCATCTTCATCACTCTGACATCAGGACAGCATCAGGTGTTTGGTTGTGCTGGTCAAACTGATGAAGCGTCATTCAGAATTTGTCGTCGTGTTTCACAAAGTTTGTTGAGTCTCTCCTCACTCAACAACTCTTAAATCAGTACATTTGTTAAGGGAGTCTGGTGATGTTGTGATCAGTAGAAACAGACAGTGTGTTGACAAACGTGTGCTGCTAACATGGGCAGGTTAAAGTCTGATTTCACAGCATCAAACTCGGCTTGATGGATCCTCTGACTCACACAAGCAGTCTCACTGTCCTGTCCTGTACTCAGCAACACTTCATCACAACAATCTGTCTGGAGAAACATTTGGCACATGGACCTGATTTATCATCTCTACATGTTGAACATAATGTCAGACTGACAGATGAACAACATGTTGAGGAGGCAGACTCAGTGCTCCACCCAGTGTTGTTGCCTCCTGAAGGTCACCTGTCTGTCTTCTTGTCTTTGTCTCTCTCAGGCTCAGCCAAAGTGAAAAGGTGAAAGACAGACTCAGTGTTCAGACCTGCTGGAGTTACAACAGCCTCATCTTACCAGTGACAGTGATGTTGATGCTGCTACTGGCTGCTCCGCCTGTGGACTCACACCAGTAAACTCCACTGTCCACTGTCCTCATGTAGCTGATGTTACAGGAAGAACCATCTTTTCTTCCCCAGTCAGCTCCACACTGAGTCCTGGTTCCTTTAGTCGTGTTCCTCGTCACCGTCCATCCATCAGAGCTGTCGTCCTCCTCACACCTCAGAGAGACAGACTCTCCTTCAAACAGCTGAGATCTGTGAGGACTGATCTTCAGAGAGGCTGGAGGACGAGACAGAGAGATGTGGTTACAGATGATAATGGTCAGTTTGGACAGAAGTGTCTCTTCTTCCTCTTCCAGTCTCTGTAGACCTTGTTGACCTGCACTGATCTCCTCTGTGTTTCAGGCTCTGAGTCTCCTCATGTTTTAAATGGAACTCTCAGAGTTGGTGTCAAACACACAGCAGATGTGACTTCATGTGTCTCACATGTCAATATTGTTTCTGCACTTTCTCTGTCAGCTGCTGCATGGTGCTGCATGGTGTGCAGTCCTGCTTTCACAATGACATTTTTATAGCAGCACATTTCTCTTTAGCGTCCAGTCTGTGGACATCCAGACAGTCTTCACTCTTTTATTGTATGTGCAAACTATTTCCCTCCATAAACAGCGTCCTGAACACTAACTGTTCTATCAGGGACTAAATAACTCTTCATCAGTCACACAGGAAGTGTTCTCACCTTGGTGTGTGCAGCCGCTCAGCAGTGACGTCACAACTAAAGACAAAAGACACTCCGGTTGGTTTGAGAGGAAACACAGAGGAGGACAGTCGTATCAAAGAAACATCATCAGCTCATGTTGTTTTTAAAGCAACAGTGTGAAAAGTGACGTCCTGTCAGAGTAACATGGACACTAACGTCTGTTCATGTTCCACAAAACAAAGTGTGTGTTTCTTCTTCCAGCTGATGTGTGAGTGTACTTACAGAGCAGACGCAGCAGACGTGTTTCCTCCATCCTAACAGCGACTCATATGACATCTACACTTCATCACTTCATGGTCACATCAGTCAGACCCTCCTCCTTCCTCTCTGACTGACTCTCACCCTGCTGTGGTTTCCTCTCCACTGACTGCAGCTCCACCACAAGTAGAGTCGTTTTAAAAGCAACAAACTCACAACAAACTGCAGCAACACGCTGATTTCTAATGTAAAGTTACTCCTGACACAGGATGTAGATGACATGAATATGATGCCTTCACTGACAGTTGTGTCTCAGAGTGACGCTCGTCTCTCCACCACTCAGACTCCAGATGTGACCGAGGAGTCCTGACTGTCCTGACTGTCCTCCACTCTCACCTGAACTCAACCACACTTAACATTTATGATCATCACCTGAAGACCGAGAGAGACAAGAAGCTTTGTGGACACTGTCAGATCTGAGACTTTCTGACATTCAGGGACACTTTTCACTGAAACTGTTAAACTGATGTTTCCTCACTGCACACTGCAGGTGAGCACAAACCTGACAGATGTATAAATCTACACACTTATAAACTGTTAAGATCATTTCTATCTCTGTTTGATGTCCTGCGGTGAAACATGAGCAGGACCTGGTTCAGCTGAGGAGTTTTCATCAGAAACAGGAAACTGGACGACCACCGAGCTGTTAGCTTCTGTTAGCAGACTCACCACAGACACAAACACACAGGGTGGCATTCAAAGAACAACACACGTCATCATCAACTAAAACAGACCTGAAACTTTATTGTCATCAGGGGAAATCCAATCAGAACAGGACGTGTTGGTAAAGACACAGATGGTTCTGTTTGGACCACAGTGGACCAGCAGAAGGACACAGTGCAACATGACTACAATAAGTGGAGGTCAAACAGCCAGTCTGAGGGTTTTAAGCTGAAAGGAGGTGACGGCGGCAGAATTAATCTATGGGCTCTATCTTGCACTAAGCGCAATTGACTTTGTACACTGGCGCTTGTATAATTCCTATTTTGCACTCGGCGCACATTGGAATTTTCCCTCCACAGACGCACGTCCCTAAATTAGGGAATGAATTTGCGCTCCTGGGGCGGTTCAGCGAAAAGAGGAGGCGTGTTCCGGCGCAAACGTTCACTGGTGCTGTTTTGCTGTTTCAGAAAACAATTTCGCAACAGACCAGGAGAAACCTAGTCTAAAGTCAGTGGTGCTTATTCAGATGCTATTTTAAGGGCGCATGCTTGGCCATAATGTAGCATGTGCTCAACGTGCATACACTTTGCTTCTCTCATCTACAAGGAAGCAGTTCCCGTTTTTGCAAACCATACCAAAAAAGTTGAAAAGATTTAAACAAAGGAACTAATTATTTTTCCCTCTGCTTTGCGACACGCCCGCCGTAGCCGTGAGGGTCCGGGAGTGGCAATGCGCGATGTGCTCCTAGTGGAGCGGGTGGACGGAGATGGAGTTGGGGGGAGGAGGAAGGGGCACAACAGGAGCAGGTGGTGCGTTTGAAGACATGAGGCGATGCGCCTGAGAGGCCGCAGCAACATCGCCACCCGGTCAAGACGGGCATTAATACCTTGCCGCATCCCGGACAGTAAGGTCCGGTCTGACAATGCTAACACAGCGTGTAGTGGGTCTGGATCCTCTGCACCTTGGTGTTTGCGCTGCTCCCTCCTCAGCTGGCCGTTGTGCACTGCTCCTGAGGCCCGGTGCGATGTCATGGGGATGCCAGCTGTAGAAACAATTTTGGCAATTTCCTCCCACGCCTGTTTAACCAAAGCTAATTTGGATGGGTTTCTCTCATCCCCATACAACGCCACTTCTCGTTCTTTCACAGCCCTGACGAGAACGTCGGTCTCCTCGGCTGTAAACCGCTCCTGGCGTGCGCCTGGCTAATTCGCCATAATAAAAGCAATCCTCCATGTAACAAGCACGCCTGCTTTTAAAGGGAATGTGAGATGACGCTCTGACTGGTTTATTGCACGTTACGCCCAAACCACACCTATGAATAATGTAGCTACTTCAGACCATTACATTTTAGATTTGAGTTGGGCGCAATAGTCATTTATCCCGCCGCCATAATAGCAACAGCGCTTGAGATCCGCCCACAAAGCTACTTGTGTTTTGCGTTTGATACTTGCGTTTCAGATTGATGAGATAAAGCCCAAAGTATTACGGCCAAGGATCCAAATCACAGTGAACTGGGACAGAACAGTGTTCTAATGAAGTCCTGCTGAGGGGTTCTTATGGACCCAACTGCTTCCCTGGCAAAGCCCGCCCTGTCAGGCTCTGACTTTCGTTGGTTCTGTTACTAACTGTCTACAGTCTGTGTTTAGTGAGGTTCTGGTTGTGTCAGATGTTCTGGTGGTGCTGATGCAGCAGTTTATGACCTGTAGTTTCCTGGTAAACACACCGACCTCTTTACAGAAAGTTAGTGAACAGAACGGAGGCCCGCTAACTCCAGAACCACCAGGACATGGAGGCCTCCGTCACATGAAAGTGGGCGTGGTTTCATTGTGGGGAATCGATGGCGACGAGCCAATCAGAGGAGGAGGAGGGTGGGTCTCACAAGAAGAAGCAGCAGGATCCACAAGAACAGAACCTAGAAGGTGAGCAGCTCCACAGGAAGAGTTCTGGTGGGAACACCACAGAGACGAGCCAATCAGAGGAGGAGGAGGGCGGGTCTCACAAGAAGAAGCAGCAGGATCCACAAGAACAGAACCTAGAAGGTGAGCAGCTCCACAGGAAGAGTTCTGGCTCCTACGAAGGAAACGTGACTGAAGAAGAAGGAGAACACGTTGGATCAACTCAGAGGTGATGCTCTGTGGTGACAGCAGCCATGACATCATTGTACTCATCAGCCAATCCCTGCTCAGCCTGGGTGGGAGGAGCCATCTCCATGGAGACGGGCAGGTCATTTCCTGCAGGCAGAGAGAGTGAGATCATTTATCAACAGCTGATCATCAACTGATTGATTGACTGATTGATTGATTGATTGATCATGGGATAATCTCTAACCACTGCTCATAATTCTCACTGGCTATAGTAACATGCTGCTGTTAGCATGTAGCTCAGTTAGCTGAATGTGTCTGAATGAGTCTGAATGTGCCCTTTACCTTTAGGTTTGCTGTTGGTGAGCCGTCTCACCTCTAGAACCAGAAGAACCAGTGGAACCAGAGAGAAAAGAGAGGACAGAATAGCAAGAACCATCGACCACACAGGGACAGGAGGAGGAGAGGGAGCTGAAGGAGAAGGTGGTGAAGCAGGTTTCTCTAAAATGAACAAAAGATTCTCATCAACAACACAGAAATCAGATGAATTCATTCAGTCATTCATTTTACTGTAGAGAATAAATCAAATGATGGTTCAATGTTATAATTTAACAAGATGTTGAGGTTTTCCAGCTGTGGTATTAAAGACAAAACTAATTTAAAACATAAAGACATGTAAAGTTTTATCTGCTGCGTATGAAACATAGAAATGTTAAACATTGGATGCCAACACTGACTCTGGAGACAGGCTGTCTCTGTCTCTGCTGACATTTTTATTGTAGACTTAAGTTGAACCTGCTGACCTGTGACAGAGATCCAGCTGGGTGGAGACTCTCCATCACTGATGGTGTTACACTTGTAGAGTCCTTCATCAGACCTGGAAACATGGTGGATGGTCATGTGACCTGTAGGCTCAGTCCTGATGAAGGAGCCATCTTTATAGAAAGCAGCTGAGAGGTTGGAGGTCTCTGTTGTACAGGTGAGAGTGACATCATCTCCCTCCATCACAGGGAGGACAGGACTCTGCAGGATCACTGCTCCACCTCAACACACAGACAAACTACAGCATTTCATCCACCTACACAGCTTCATCAGCACCGACTGCACAGCCTCATCTTACCAGTGACAGTGATGTTGATGCTGCTACTGGCTGCTCCGCCTGTGGACTCACACCAGTAAACTCCACTGTCCAACGGGACAATGGAGCTGATGTTACAGGTAGAACCAGCTGCTTCTCCCCAGTCTTTACACTGACTCCTGGTTTCATCACTGGTGTTCCTCGTCACCGTCCATCCATCAGAGCTGTCGTCCTCCTCACACCTCAGAGAGACAGACTCATATTCAAACAGCTGAGATCTGTGAGGACTGATCTTCAGAGAGGCTGGAGGATGAGACAGAGAGAGTGAGTTACAATATCAGCTAAATGACCAGGTAAAACACATATGCAGCAGTGAGACCTGTAAACACACTTCAACATGTAAAACTGGTGGAGTTAGTCTTAACAGAAACGTTCTCACTGATGGTCTCTGTTGGTTGGTGTCATTTAGACACATCAGTATTAAATCCAGGCGGTTTCATAACCAGTTAAAAGTTCCTTCAGTACATTTAAACATTCAATGAGAATGAAAATTGGATTCTTGGGATTCACTTCTGTCTTTTTTGTGAGGCGGTTGTTTGTACCACAACGGCAGAAATCTTGTTCATTTGTTTGCAGAACATCAGCATTAACTAGAAAGTATCATCTCAACAGCTGCTGACTGTCAGGTGAGACGTTCACTCACCTGCGTTGGTTTCACAGCAAAGCAGAAGGATCAGTGCTGAGGAGGAACGAGACTCTGGTTGGTTTGAGATTTAACAACGAGATCAGACAGAACTGAGACAGTTGGAGTTGAACTGCACTCAACATTCTGGAAATATCATTCAACCTTTAGATAAACATACTGTGTGATTGTAGATATTGAATGTTCTCCTAAAGGATTCTTTATAAAGTTATTTATTCTAATTAGATTCTAGCAGCACAGCTGGTCGACCACTTGAAACCATAGACCAATTGGTTTTAAAATATTAAATATAATGTACAGAAACTTCCAGCTGTTACTTCATTGAAGATGTAAAGCGTTCCTCTGATGGGTTAATGTTTCTCGACCTGAAAAATCCCTTTGACAGCGTCAACCACAACATTCTCCTTTCTAATGCCGTGTTCAGACCAAAGCAATACAATTAATTCACATGACTGGATTACATATAAAGTCAATGATAAGATGTGATCAGAGGAGGCTTTTAGACTAACTGCTCCCGTTGAAACACCAGAAGAGATAAACCACAAGGTCCAGTCCTCGGTCCACTTCTCTTCAGTCTCTTTATAAATGTCCTGCTCAGCCACCAGCTGTATGCAGATGATGCAGTCTTATATCAGCTCACTTCACAAGACAGCAGAGCTCCATCTGCACAGCTGGACGACGTCCATCAGTGACTGCAACACAGTCATCTTGATTAAAAACTGTTTCTATGTGTTTCTCTGTAAAACATTCTGAATGTTACTCTGAAATTAAGAAATACAGAAAATCAATGATTGAAAGTTTTTGTGAATAATGAGACACTGCACTAACTCAGGGAGCCCAGGTGTTTATGATTCTTTTCTCATTTTCATGTTGTCGTCCACAACCAGACACATTACACCTTTATTTATTTAGGTTATTATTACCTTTACCTTTCAGTGTTTCCCACACATTGACTCATTTGTGGTGGTGCTCCACAGAATCAAGACCGATCGCCACATGTTGTGTTTTGTTTTTTTCTCACTTGTTTCACACGGCCCCTCCCCTCTGTGCACGCCGCCGTGTGTCTCCATGAAAACAACATCACACATTAAAATAAGAACGTGGAAGCTTTGATATTTGGTGCAGACGGCTGGCGAAAGACACGAGTTCACAAAAGTTTCGTATCCGGAGAAACAACCACAGAAACATCAGATGTCTCCATACAGCTCGTCTGCTGTGACCACAGTCTGCAGGAGAGAACACATCACAACCTGATCTCAGACCAGATTTAACCCTTGATGTTCAGTCGAGCTCGTGCTAACACCTCAGACGGGGTGCATGCTAACACTTATAGCTTTGCAGCTTTGTGTTGTTGTTTCCGTATTAAAACTAGTCCACATGTTTGATCACTACGTTAGTCAGTTTGCTTCATCTTCATCTCTGTAGCCTTTTCATCTCTAGTTTCCCTGCAGTGATCAATAAAGTCTAATAACAGAATCAGTTCAGGGTTATTTACAGTTTGACAGAGTAGATTGTACTTACAGAGCAGCAGAGATGTCCGTCCCATCGTTCTGGACCTGTTGGTGGAATGAAATCAGTCACATCAGTTCAACTCTCCTCCTTCCTCTTTATTTGTTCCACTGGTGACTGAAGGTTTTTATCTCACCAGTTAAAAATAAATGGGTGGGCTGGTTTTTCTTGAGCACAGAGAGTACGAGGAGGGATGGAGCCCAGCACAAAGCAGGAAATGACTGTGTGCTTCAGATGCAGTGTGGTTTGTCTCAGAGGTCCTGAGTGTTTGAAGTGGAGACAGATTCATCTGAAACAAGGACGTCTTCTCCACAGTGGACTTTCACTCTGTAGCAGTGTGAGGACAGTTTCCTCTCTTTTGAGTAGTTCAGATGAAACTTTCCTGGGTGCAACCTGTTTTCCTCTTGTTGTGTTTTGTTGTTGCAGTGTTACAAAAGTCCTGCAGGGGTCAGTAAAGATCAGTTTGAGGCCTGTTAGAAGTTCAATTTAAAGTATGAAGAGTTTTGCACAGAGGACAATGAGATGAGGAGAAAACATGAATGTCTACAACTCTGTTCCAGGTACAGATGAATGTGTTGATTCAGAATCAGCAGGCGTCACTCTTGAGCAGCTGCCAGCTTTAGTGTTTTCATACAGTCCAGCATTACAAACCACAATGTGCCTCAAGAGGCTTTACTATCTACACAGCATACAGTTTGTGCTGTCCTCAGTGTGGACATTGTGTCTCCATACTATAGAAGGGCATATGTGTGTTGTACAGATGTTAACATCTGGATAAGGATAGTGATGATTGTTCTATCAGCATTCTCATTCTTCTCATGGTCTCTGCAACCAAGATACTCAAAGCTGCTGTAGATGTGTCTGCAGAACAGATGTCTGACGAACAGAGCCAAGGCTAAGCTAAGCTAACTCTGCATCACCTTCTACTCTGTTATTAAACAGAGAACATGTGTTGAAGCACTTCCTCCTGAAGCTGTCAGATATCATTTGGACATTCTGAGACTGGTTGGGATGATCATGGCAGCACTCTGTGCAGACAGATGTGATGTTGTGTTGCTCCTCCATGATCATGTTCTATAGAATATCTCAACGTAAGTCATCGGTGTCTCTGAGTCTTCTTCATCTCTCCTGCACCTGTTCAACAACAGGTGGAGAGTCGGGCTCATATCTCCAGCTGCTTCTGTCACACTCAACTCAACTCTCTTTCATCATGTCTTGACCTCACTGTGTGTTTCTGCTCTGTCTCCATCCTCCAACCGTTTGCTCTGATTTGGTGATCCAGTCTGACCTTTAGTCTGGATAAAATGCTGCTTCTGGGTGTTTCAGATGTTCAGGCAGAGATCTGGTTGTTCAGGATGTTTGGATCCAGGATGATATAAATATCCTACAGTAGGCTTCACTTCTCACAGGAAGTTACCAAGACGTTCATTACGCTTAAACTCTTCCTGAAAACAGCCAGAAAACCTGCTGTAAATCCACAAATACCAACAAAGCATTTCTCAAAGTCTAGTTTCAGTTCAACATTAGAACCTGTTGGTAAACTTGTTTAAAAATGGTGGAAACCACGAGAAGAGAGAGGAAACGAGGAGAACATGCACACTTCCCCTTTGCTAAGAAGTCTCTAATCACATCCAGTGAGGTCGCCACTTTGTCTTGTTTTCTTTGCCTCCTTTTTCAGACAGCAGGAACAGAACCAGCATGGACGACTGATTCAAAGCTCTCGCAGAAACAGTGAAACGGCATGAACAAGGTAAGAGCCACATGGAAAGTGACATGAGTCTTGACATGCTGGGAGTAAATAGTGCTGCTCAGCTTGATGAAGGCAACAGGACAGAGATCAGCAGATAACAAGGAGGTTGACAAGAACAGCCAAGTTTTCACTGAAGAAATCAGGACTGCTGACTTTGTTTGGGTCGTTACTCTACTTCATAAAGAAGACAACCACGGTGAGCAGAGCTCGCTGTGTGAAAGGATGCCATCACAACCGGATGAAGAGAAACTAGTTTTTAAATCAGGAGCGTTTTCCTGAAAAGTTTCTGGGCTACAAGTTAAATTTATCCATTGAAAGTCAGGAAGATGCACGCACATGATGATACACATTTTATCCTGTTCACATATTAAAAAAACAAAACAGGATGATACAAACATATTATTTTATTTCTCCTGTCCACCTGCTTAGAAACGTGATGATAACCAGTTAATGTTGTTTTATTGATGAACATGTGCTGCCTGCCTGTGTGGACCTACCTGTCCTGTCAGCTGTAGCAGTCATGGCCTCTCTGAGGACAAAGACCTCAAACTAACTCTGCTCCTGTGTGTCCTGGTGACAGGTGAGGAGACCTGCTGGCTGCTGACACCTGCTGGTTCACATTGGAACTGAGTCCGGTCTGCACAGGAGCTGTTTGAGGCTCCTCAGGTAGCAGCACACGTAACGCGTCACTGCATTCATCAGTCATCCTTCAGTCAAGACTCACTTTGATTTTCATTATATATTTCTGTCCTTTGTTGATTAATAATCTACTCATGGAGTTTGGTTTTCACTTGTTGTGTGGAAGCTTTCAGGTGTGTTTAAACTGTCATATTGTCTCTCTGTCAAAGCCACAGAGCTCTCAGTTCTCACAGGAAGTGAGCTGGTTTAGGTGCACTGACTGAAGCTTGGTGTGAAATGTTAAACTCACATCCGTTAGTGACACAATGGGACAAACATCAACACGATGGCTGCTCGGTAAGTACAATGGGTAACACTTTATAATAACGATCATTAGTAAGTCCTTTATAAGACATTAGTTAATGATGCAAAAATGATGAACAAAACATTAATAAACCTTTGTAAATGATCAGTTAATACTAAATTAACATATCACAAATATGTTGTAAGTCATCTGCAAATGATTTGTTAACATGAAATATTCATGAACAAATCATTAGTAAATGATTACTTAATGAGTTGTTGATACATTATGAATGACTTGTGAGCCAATCAAAGTGATTATAAGAAATTATCATTGATGAATGCTGATGAACATATCACAAATATGTTGTAAGTAATCTACAACTGGTTAGTTCATTATGACATATTCATGAACTAATCATTAGTACATTTTTACCTAATTATTTGTTATATAATGAAAGAGGCCTCTTCTTGATCTTTTATAACTCATTTGTAAATGTATCACTGAATCATCTATAAGTCAGTTACAAGTGCTTTTGCATCCCCCTAATCTAAAGTGTAAACACTTCATCACCAGAGAATGTGTTCATATCATTTGTAGTTCTTCCTTACCTGTTACCAGTGACGGACTGCTAATCTGGAATTTGGGAAGATGCCAGAGTGGGCCGTTTGGGCCAGCCAATCAATCAGAAAGTGGCCGCAAGATCGTGTCTCTCAGCCCCCTTTCTTTCAAGCTTTAATAAAGTTCTTAAGCTAAATGAAAGCCAAATGTCTGCAAATTCTTCACACTAAAATGTTTAGCAATCTACTCAGTATTTACATACCACATACGAGTCTCTATATCACAGTCATGTTACCTTCTACAGTCACAAACTTTTATATCAGTCTGCATTATTTTGTAGCGAAATGTCTTATTCAGATGTTCAAAAATGTACATGGTTTGAAGTAAAACAAATCTACCTGCATTTTTTTTATTTGATTATTTGTTTGCAAAAGTTCAAATGAAGCAATGCCTTCTGGGAATTTCAAGACTGAATCGAGTGGATCGTCTGCGTGGTTGTTGGAAGTTGGAAGCTGGAAATTGACTGAGATTAAGCAAGCAAAAAAAGAATCAAGGCATCAAGCAACACAAGGGGGGAGGGTTAGGGCCTGTTCTTCATCTTTTATAATTCATGTGTAAATGTATCACTGTATCATCTATAAGTCATATACAAGTGCTTTTGCGTCCCCCTAATCTGAAGTGTAAACAGTTCATCACCAGTGAATGTGTTCATATCAATTGTAGTTCTTCCTTACCGGTCACAAATTATCTATAGAGGTAAGTAAGTTATTTACAAACTTTTCAGCAGCCCTCTAATCTTAAATTTAGAGGCGGGGGGCGCAACTTTTGACGCACGTAAGGAACACGCACTTCTGATAGCCCCAGTGATGGTGAACATAAATTCCCAGGCTATAAACAACTGCACCAGAACAATGCACAACCCCGATGCATAAAACAAATTAATAAATCATCAAAACCAGCCACAACATGATAAAAAATGTGTCTTACCGTCACGCAGTTATCCATGTCTACCTCTTCATCCTCCTCTTGCTCATATTCCTCACTGTCCTGTCTTTCTCCCTGCTGTGCTAGCTCAGCTGTGTCGCTAACATTAATGCTAGCAATTTTAGCGCTAGTGCCAGCTGAAGCTGCATTTGATTTTAAAAACAAATCAGTCAGTTTGCAGCATTCTTCACCGTCAGCCCACAGTGATCTCTGAGATTTCTCTCTTTTTCTCCGCTCTCCCTTGTGTCGCTTGATGCCTTGATTCATTTTTTTGCTAGCTAAACTCAGTCAACTTCCAACAACCATGCAGATGATCCACTCGATTCAGTCTTGTAATTCCCAGAAGGCATTGCTTTATTTTAACTTTTGCAAACAAATAATCAAAAAAAAAAAATGCAGGTAGATTTGTTTTATTTCAAACCATGTACCTTTTTGAATATTTGAATAAGACATTTCGCTAAAAAAAAATGCAGACTGATATAAAACTTTGTGACTGTAGAGTGTAACCATGACTGTGATGTAGAGACTTGTATGTGGTATGTAAAGACTGATTACTTTGCTTTATCATGTAGTGTGAAGAATTGGCAGACACTTGGCTTTCATTAAGTGTAAGAACTTTATTAAAGCTTGAAAGGAGACTGAGAGACACCATCTTGCGGCCTCTTTCTGATTGATTGATTGATTGGCTGGCCCAAACGGCGGCCTCTCTGGCATCTGCCCAAATTCCAGATTAGCAGTCCGTCACTGGTAACAGGTAGAACTACAAATGATATGAACACATACTCTGTTGATGAAGTGTTTACACTTTAGATTAGGGGGATGCAAAAGCACTTGTAACTGATTAGTTCATGAATATTTCATAATGAACTATTCAGTTGTAGAAGACTTTTGATATGTTAATTTAGTATTAACTAATCATTTACAAAGGTTTATTAATGTTTTGTTCAACATTTGTTCATCATTAACTAATGTCTTATAAAGGGCTTACTAATGATTGTTATTATAAAGTGTTGCCAATTATTCCTGATAATCATTAATAATTATGGCATTTAACTCCCAAATACTGTTGCTCTATCCAATACATATGGTTCCCCGTGTGAGGACACACTAACAACCTGATATAGTGAATCAGTAGTTTAAAAAATCCATTTCAAAAGTTGCTGTTTGTGGGTGGAGTTTGAACAGTTTTTATTATTTGTTTGTATGTTTGTTTGTTTGTTTGTTCAGGGTTGAAGTCAGAGCCGGAGGTCCTCTACTCATCACGATGTAGACCTTCACACCAGACCAACCAGTGGTGTCCAGCCGGCCTGTGATTGGTCCCCAGAGACCGTCACACCTCAGCACTGTCATCTGCTTCACTGCATATTTGATATGTTGAAGCTAAATGAGACTTTCGCAGCTACAGAGAGACAGACAGGTCAGATTTAGAGCATGTTTTAAGAGTTTGTATTTTTAAGTGAAATAAGAGATAAGTGAGATAAAGATTAATTGTTTAAAGGTTTGTTCATAACCCTTGTTTCATTCATATGTTTCTGTTGAACAGAGCCTCCACCGGTTCAGCGTCATATCTGACTTCACTGTTATTTAAACTATATTTATGTTTATCGGACTGTGTTATTGTTGTTGCAGCTGTGACTTATTATTTGTCTGCAGCATCAATAAACTTTGCTCTCACTTCTTATTTTCCTGGTGTGCTTCTGTCGGTTCAGCTCAGCTGTCAGATGGAAAACTGGGCCTGTTCTGGTTTGGTTGTGGCTAACTGACACACACCTCCCTTCAGTGCAGATAAAGAACAAACTAAACCGCAACCGCAGACTATAAAGAGCCCGAGCATCTTTCACAGTCTGCACACACAGTCTGAGTTTGAAGAGTTTTGATTGTTCAGTCGGTGAACCACTGAGAAGATTCAGGCTGTAAAGTTTCTACATCATTATGTAGTAAATAACTGGGTAAGCTGGCTTCATTCAGAGAGCAGCTTCACATTGTTTCAACAGTCAGGTGAACATGTGATCACAGAAACAGAAGTGGATCTGAGGCTAAGATGAAGCTCCAGTGCGGTGATGGTGCTGCCACCTGCTGGTGTTCTGTCTGTCCTGCATCTCCACTGTCCTCAGTGTCTTTTTGGATTCAGGTCCACAGGTCACACTGAGTCACGGCCTCAGAGAGACCTGTGGTTCCTGTTCCTTCTGGATGAGCAGGTTTTAACTTTCTAAAGTTTGTGTTCCAGAGCACGTTATGACAGAATTATGATCTTTATCATTTCAACACGTTTCTTTTTTTAAGAAATACACTAAATACACTCCTCCTCTGAACAGCCACCTTACCATGGTGGAGGGGTTTGAGTACCTGAATGATCCTAGGAGCTATGTTGTCCGAGGTTTAATGCCCTTGGTAGGGTCTCCCAAGGCAAACAGGTCCTAGGTGACGGGTGAGACTAAGCGTGGTTCCAATGCCCCTGATAAAAGGAATAAAAACAAGGTCGTTCAAGTTGCCCGGAATGGCGTTACCGGGGCCCCACCCTGGAGCCAGGCCTGGGGTTTGGGGTCGCAGGCGAGCGCCTGGTGGCCGGGTCTTAGCCCGCGGGACATGGCCCGAAAGAGTGACGTGGGCCCGCCCTCCAGTAGATTCACCACCCGCAGGAGGGTTCAGAAGGGGCCAGTGCCATGTGATTTGGGTGGCGGTTGTGGGCGGGGGCCCCGATGACCCAATCAGCAGTAATGCAGTCGTTGTATCGGTCTGTCGTGGTGAAGAACACTCGATTTACCAGTCAATTTACGTTACTACCCTCACCTATGGTCATGAACTTTGAGTCATGACCAAAAGAATAAGATCCCGGATAAAAGTGGCCGAAATGAGCTTCCTCCGCAGGGTGGCAGGGTGCTCCCTTAGAGATAGGGTGAGAAGCTCTCTCACCCAGGAGGAGCTCGGAGTAGAGCCGCTGCTCCTCCACATCGAGAGGAGCCAGCTGAGGTGGCTCGGGCATCTGTTTCGGATGCCCCCGGGACGCCTTCCTCGGGAGGTGTTCCTGGCATGTCCCACAGGGAGGAGACCCCGAGGAAGACCCAGGACACGCTGGAGTGACTATGTCACTCGGCTGGCCTGGGAACGCCTAGGGATCCTCCCAGAGGAGCTGGAGGCAGTGTCCGGGGAGAGGGAAGTCTGGGTGTCCCTGGTCAGGCAGCTGTCCCCCGCGACCCGGCCCCAGATAAGTGGACGAAAATGGATGGTTTATGTTTATGTTTCAGAGCACGTTATGACAGAATTATGATCTTTATTATTTCAACGCATTTCTTCTCTCTAGGTATTTAGGTGGGAGGGTATTTATGAGAAACAGGAAACTCGACGACCACAAAGCTGCTCGCTGCCATTAAAACCAGTTGACACATTTCACCACAAGGACAAACACGTCAATGTCAGCTCGAGCAGAGTGTCGAGAGAAACCTCACAGCTTCAGGTCAGTTTACTGGACTCAAGAGGAAGCTGTCATTTATGTAGAGCATAAAAAACTAGAACATGAATAATCTTCAGATTAAAGGTCAGTCTGAGATGCAGAAAATGCACCGAGGATCTAAAACCATGAACATTGTTCTGTTGTTGGACTTAAAGAAAGTCTTTGTTCTGGTCATCAGTTCTGATGTGCAGTGTTACATAAACATTGTGTGTCAACACACAGCTGAAGGGAACACACTGAATGATACTGAAGGATAAAGTCTGTTTAATGTGCAGCTCAACATTTTAGATACAGCAGGTCCAAAAGTCTCAGACCACATTGAAAACCTTGAATACTGTCACATAAACCTGGAAACATTCACAACGTTTGAGGATCCAGAAAGTAAATCAAAGCGTCAGTAAGTCAAAGAGGATCGTTCTCAGCGTCGGATCAGGACCGAAAGTCTCTAAAGAAACACTTTACAGAAAGTGGATCAGCTGGACACCATCAGAACATCAACACATCAAGCTGAGTTCACTGAGAGACAGAACAGCAACTTCATCACAGAGACAGAACCGACTCAGTGAACAACACAAGAGTCCAATCAGCAGTCGACCCGTCAAACTAGAAGGTGAGCAGCTCCACAGGAAGAGTTCTGGTGGGAACACCACAGAGACGAGCCAATCAGAAGAGGAGGAGGGCGGGTCTCACAAGAAGAGGCAGCAGGATCCACAAGAACAGAACCTAGAAGGTGAGCAGCTCCACAGGAAGAGTTCTGGCTCCTACGAAGGAAACGTGACTGAAGAAGAAGAACACGTTGGATCAACTCAGAGGTGATGCTCTGTGGTGACAGCAGCCATGACATCATCATACTCATCAGCCAATCCCTGCTCAGCCTGGGTGGGAGGAGCCATCTCCATGGAGACGGGCAGGTAATTTCCTGCAGGCAGAGAGAGTGAGATAATTAGATTGATTGATTGATTGATTGATTGATTGTGGCAATACCCCCAACTTCCGCTCACTATTCTCATTGGCTAAAGTGACTACCTGCTGTTAGCATGTAGCTAAGTTAGTCATGGAGCTAAGTAGGCCTATCTGGTGACTCTGACTCAGTTTGTGTCCAGTTTGAATGAAGTGAGTTTGATGATGAGTTAACTGCAGCACACGGCTGTTAAAAATAATGAGAACATAATTTATGTTGTTGTCTTTTTTTGTGTCTGAATGTGTCTGAATGAGTCTGAATGTGTCTGATTGTGTCTAACCTTTAGGTTTCCTGTTGGTGAGCCGTCTCACCTCTAGAACCAGAAGAACCAGTGGAACCAGATAGAAAAGAGAGGATAGAATAGCAAGAACCATCGACCACACAGGGACAGGAGGAGGAGAGGGAGCTGAAGGAGAGGATGGTGAAGCAGGCGAGGTTGAAGGAGGAGTTGTCGGAGCAGGTTTCTCTAAAATAAACAAAAGATTCTCATCAACAACACATAAATCAAATTAGCAGACAGGAGGAGACTTTATAAACTTATCAAGAAGGCCAGCTCCATCCTGGGATGTCCTCTGGACTCAGTGCAGGTGGTGGGAGAAAGCAGGATGATGAACAAGCTGTCATCACTGCTGATGCAGGAGTCCAACCTGCAGGTCACTGTCACAGCACTGGGCAGCTCCTTCAGCAACAGACTGATACACCCTCAGTGTGTGAAGGAGAGGTATCACAGGTCCTTCATCGACAGACTGATACACCCTCAGTGTGTGAAGGAGAGGTATCACAGGTCCTTCAGCGACAGACTGATACACCCTCAGTGTGTGAAGGAGAGGTATCACAGGTCCTTCAGCGACAGACTGATACACCCTCAGTGTGTCAAGAAGAGGTATCACAGGTCCTTCAGCAACAGACTGATACACCCTCAGTGTGTGAAGGAGAGGTATCACAGGTCCTTCATCGACAGACTGATACACCCTCAGTGTGTGAAGGAGAGGTATCACAGGTCCTTCAGCGACAGACTGATACACCCTCAGTGTGTGAAGGAGAGGTATCACAGCTCCTTCAGCGACAGACTGATACACCCTCAGTGTGTGAAGGAGAGGTATCACAGCTCCTTCATCAACAGACTGATACACCCTCAGTGTGTGAAGGAGAGGTATCACAGGTCCTTCATCGACAGACTGATACACCCTCAGTGTGTGAAGGAGAGGTATCACAGGTCCTTCAGCGACAGACTGATACACCCTCAGTGTGTGAAGGAGAGGTATCACAGGTCCTTCAGCGACAGACTGATACACCCTCAGTGTGTGAAGGAGAGGTACCACAGGTCCTTCAGCAGCAGACTGATACACCCTCAGTGTGTGAAGGAGAGGTATCACAGGTCCTTCAGCAGCAGACTGATACACCCTCAGTGTGTGAAGGAGAGGTATCACAGCTCCTTCAGCAGCAGACTGATACACCCTCAGTGTGTGAAGGAGAGGTATCACAGCTCCTTCAGCGACAGACTGATACACCCTCAGTGTGTGAAGGAGAGGTATCACAGCTCCTTCAGCGACAGACTGATACACCCTCAGTGTGTGAAGGAGAGGTATCACAGCTCCTTCAGCGACAGACTGATACACCCTCAGTGTGTGAAGGAGAGGTATCACAGCTCCTTCAGCGACAGACTGATACACCCTCAGTGTGTGAAGGAGAGGTATCACAGCTCCTTCAGCGACAGACTGATACACCCTCAGTGTGTGAAGGAGAGGTATCACAGCTCCTTCATCGACAGACTGATACACCCTCAGTGTGTGAAGGAGAGGTATCACAGGTCCTTCCTGCTGCTGTCAGACTGTACAACCAGCACTGTTCCATATAGACTTCATGCTGTACAATAACTCTGAACAAACTCACTTCAACAGCCATATTTATGATCTATAAATGTTATCTTAAAATCTGTATTTAATTTGCTAATTTTTGCACTACATCATATAAATATGTACCTACGCTGATTTTATTTTTCTTTCCTTTTTTAATTATTTTGTCTATCTTGCTATTGCTGTTCTTGTAATAATCTGCTGCTGCGACAAACAAATTTCCCCGTCTGTGGGACATAAAAGTATTTCTGATTCTGATTCTGATAATTCATTCAGTCATTTCACTGCAGAGAGAAACCAGATCAAACTAAGAAAGTGAACTTGCTCCTGTCTGGTCTGTTCCTCTTGTTCTTTGTCAGCCTGAGACCCACACACTTTATATAGAGGAGAATAAATCACATTATGGTTAAATATTGTACTTTAACAAGATGTCGAGGTTTTCCAGCTGTGGTATTAAAGACAAAACTAATTTAAAACATAAAGACATGTAAAGTTTTATCTGCTCCGTATGAAACATAGAAATGTTAAACATTGGATGCCAACACTGACTCTGGAGACAGGCTGTCTCTGTCTCTGCTGACATTTTTATTGTAGACTTAAGTTGAACCTGCTGACCTGTGACAGAGATCCAGCTGGGTGGAGACTCTCCATCACTGCTGGTGTTACACTTGTAGAGTCCTTCATCAGACCTGGAAACATGGTGGATGGTCATGTGACCTGTCGGCTCAGTCCTGATGAAGGAGCCATCTTTATAGAAAGCAGATGAGAGGTTGGAGGTCTTTGTTGTACAGGTGAGAGTGACATCATCTCCCTCCATCACAGGGAGGACAGGACTCTGCAGGATCACTGCTCCACCTCAACACACAGACAAACATGTTATTCCAGTTGTGTGTTCCTGTTGTGAGTGTGAAGGTGATGACAGGATGCAGGTAGCAGCCTGTCACAGCTACACAACAGATAACCTCATGTTTCTACAGGTTAGATTAGCCTGTTAGCATGTAGCTACTGGTACATTGTACCCAGTGCTGCAGTGACCGGGGACATAAAGTTTGTGGTGTCGTCTCGTCCTCTGCTGCAGTAGAACCGGGTCGTTGCAGGGCGGTCCTGAAGGCTCAGCTTAAAAAGACAGAACACAAACATATCTCCTCTTCCATCATCTTCATCACTCTGACAACAGGACAGCATCAGGTGTTTGGTTGTGCTGGTCAAACTGATGAAGCATCATTCAGAATTTGTCGTCGTGTTTCACAAAGTTTGTTGAGTCTCTCCTCACTCAACAACTCTTAAATCAGTACATTTGTTAAGGGAGTCTGGTGATGTTGTGATCAGTAGAAACAGACAGTGTGTTGACACACGTGTGCTGCTAACATGGGCAGGTTAAAGTCTGATTTCACAGCATCAACCTCAGCTTGATGGATCCTCTGACTCACACAAGCAGTCTCACTGTCCTGTCCTGTACTCAGCAACACTTCATCACAACAATCTCTCTGGAGAAACATTTGGCACATGGAGCTGATTTATCATCTCTACATGTTGAACATAATGTCAGACTGACAGATGAACAACATGTTGAGGAGGCAGACTCAGTGCTCCACCCAGTGTTGTTGCCTCCTGAAGGTCACCTGTCTGTCTTCTTGTCTTTGTCTCTCTCAGGCTCAGCCAAAGTGAAAAGGTGAAAGACAGACTCAGTGTTCAGACCTGCTGGAGTTACAACAGCCTCATCTTACCAGTGACAGTGATGTTGATGCTGCTACTGGCTGCTCCGCCTGTGGACTCACACCAGTAAACTCCACTGTCCCATGTGAAGGTGTAGCTGATGTTGCAGACAGAACCAGCTGGTTCTCCCCAGTCTTTACACTGAGTCCTGGTGTCTTCAGTCGTGTTCCTCGTCACCGTCCATCCATCAGAGCTGTCGTCCTCCTCACACCTCAGAGAGACAAACTCTCCTACAAACAGCTGAGATCTGTGAGGACTGATCTTCAGAGAGGCTGGAGGACGAGACAGAGAGATGTGGTTACAGATGATAATGGTCAGTTTGGACAGAAGTGTCTCTTCTTCCTCTTCCAGTCTCTGTAGACCTTGTTGACCTGCACTGATCTCCTCTGTGTTTCAGGCTCTGAGTCTCCTCATGTTTTAAATGGAACTCTCAGAGTTGGTGTCAAACACACAGCAGATGTGACTTCATGTGTCTCACATGTCAATATTGTTTCTGCACTTTCTCTGTCAGCTGCTGCATGGTGCTGCATGGTGTGCAGTCCTGCTTTCACAATGACATTTTTATAGCAGCACATTTCTCTTTAGCGTCCAGTCTGTGGACATCCAGACAGTCTTCACTCTTTTATTGTATGTGCAAACTATTTCCCTCCATAAACAGCGTCCTGAACACTAACTGTTCTATCAGGGACTAAATAACTCTTCATCAGTCACACAGGAAGTGTTCTCACCTTGGTGTGTGCAGCCGCTCAGCAGTGACGTCACAACTAAAGACAAAAGACACTCCGGTTGGTTTGAGAGGAAACACAGAGGAGGACAGTCGTATCAAAGAAACATCATCAGCTCGTGTTGTTTTTAAAGCAACAGTGTGAAAAGTGACGTCCTGTCAGAGTAACATGGACACTAACGTCTGTTCATGTTCCACAAAACAAAGTGTGTGTTTCTTCTTCCAGCTGATGTGTGAGTGTACTTACAGAGCAGACGCAGCAGACGTGTTTCCTCCATCCTAACACCGACTCATATGACATCTACACTTCATCACTTCATGGTCACATCAGTCAGACCCTCCTCCTTCCTCTCTGACTGACTCTCACCCTGCTGTGGTTTCCTCTCCACTGACTGCAGCTCCACCACAAGAAGAGTCTGTTTAAAAGCAACAAACTCACAACAAACTGCAGCAACACACTGATTTCTAATTTAAAGTTACACCTGACACAGGATGTAGATGACATGATATGAGGCTGGAGGACGAGACAGAGAGAGTGAGTTACAATATTAGCTAAATGACCAGGTAAAATACATATGCAGTAGTGAGACCTGTAAACACACTTCAACATGTAAAACTGGTGGAGTTAGTCTTCAACAGAAACATTCTCACTGATGGTCTCTGTTGGTTGGTGTCATTTAGACACATCAGTATTAAATCCAGGCGGCCTCATAACCAGTTAAAAGTTCCTTCAGTACATTTAAACATTCACTGAGAATAAAAATTGATCTATTCATGCACCACATTGTTATTCCATAACTAAAAGTTTGGGTCAGATCTGATGAAGCTTTAATTTTGTTAAAGTTTGGAGTTTATCAAGTGAGTCGAGTGTTGCCGTCCACTTCCTGTTTAAGAATCTCTCTTTTGTTCTGGTCTTTTTGTTTTTGAGGGATTCACTTCTGTCTTTTTTGTGAGGCGGTTGTTTGTACCATAACGGCAGAAATCTTGTTCATTTGTTTGCAGAACATCAGCATTCACTAGAAAGTATTATCTCAACAGCTGCTGACTGTCAGGTGAGACGTTCACTCACCTGCGTTGGTTTCACAGCAAAGCAGAAGGATCAGTGCTGAGGAGAAACGAGACTCTGGTTGGTTTGAGATTTAACAACGAGATCAGACAGAACTGAGACAGTTGGAGTTGAACTGCACTCAACATTCTGGAAATATCATTCAACCTTTAGATAAACATACTGTGTGATTGTGGATATTAAATGTTCTTTATAAAGTTATTTTAAAGTTAAGTTATATTTAAATTAGATTCTAGCAGCACAGCTGGTTGTCCACTTAGAAACCTGTGATAATAATGTGATATAATGTACAGAAACTTCCAGCTGTTACTTCATTGAAGATGTAAAGCGTTCCTCTGATGGGTTAATGTTTCTCGACCTGAAAAATCCCTTTGACAGCAATCATCTTGATTAAAAACTGTTCCTATGTGTTTCTCTGTAAAACATTCTAAATGTTACTTTGAAATTAAGAAATACAGAAAATCAATGATTGAAAGTTTTTGTGAATAATCAGACGCTGCACTAACTCAGGGAGCCCAGGTGTTTATGATTCTTTTCTCATTCTCATATTGCCATCCACAACCAGACACATTACACCTTTATTTATTTAGGTTATCATTACCTTTACCTTTCAGTGTTTCCCACACATTGACTCATTCGTGGCAGTGCTCCACAGAATCAAGACCGATCGCCACATGTTGTGTTTTGTTTTTTTCTCACACGTCTCACACACAGTCCCGCCCCTCCGTGCACACCGCCGTGTGTCTCCATGGAAACAACATCATACGTTAAAATAAGAACGTGGAAGCTTTGATATTTGGTGCAGACGGCTGGCGAAAGACACGAGTTCACAAAAGTTTCGTATCTGGAGAAACAACCACAGAAACATCAGATGTCTCCATACAGCTGGTCTGCTGTGACCACAGTCTGCAGGAGAGAACACATCACAACCTGATCTCAGACCAGATTTAACCCTTGATGTTCAGTCGAGCTCGTGCTAACACTTCAGAGGGGTGCATGCTAACACTTTTAGCTTTGCAGCTTTGTGTTGTTGTTTCCATATTAAAACTAGTCCACATGTTTGATCACTACGTTAGTCAGTTTGCTTCATCTTCATCTCTTTAGCCTTTTCATCTCTAGTTTCCCTGCAGTGATCAATAAAGTCTAATAACAGAATCAGTTCAGGATTATTTACAGTTTTACAGAGTAGATTGTACTTACAGAGCAGCAGAGATGTCCGTCCCATCGTTCTGGACCTGTTGGTGGAGTGAAATCAGTCACATCAGTTCAACTCTCCTCCTTCCTCTTTGTTTGTTCCACTGGTGACTGAAGGTTTTTATCTCACCAGTTAAAAATAAATGGGTGGGCTGGTTTTTCTTGAGCACAGAGAGTACGAGGAGGGATGGAGCCCAGCACAAAGCAGGAAATGACTGTGTGCTTCAGATGCAGTGTGGTTTGTCTCAGAGGTCCTGAGTGTTTGAAGTGGAGACAGATTCATCTGAAACGAGGACGTCTTCTCCACAGTGGACTTTCACTCTGTAGCAGTGTGAGGACAGTTTCCTCTCTTTTGAGTAGTTCAGATGAAACTTTCCTGGGTGCAACCTGTTTTCCTCTTGTTGTGTTTTGTTGTTGCAGTGCCACAAAAGTCCTGCAGGGGTCAGTAAAGATCAGTTTGAGGCCTGTTAGAAGTTCAATTTAAAGTATGAAGAGTTTTGCACAGAGGACAATGAGATAAGGAGAAAACATGAATGTCTACAACTCTGTTCCAGGTACAGATGAATGTGTTGATTCAGAATCAGCAGGCGTCACTCCTGAGCAGCTGCCAGCTTTAGTGTTTTCATACAGTCCAGCATTACAAACCACAATGTGCCTCAAGAGGCTTTACTATCTACACAGCATACAGTGTGTGCTGTCCTCAGTGTGGACATTGTGTCTCCATACTATAGGAGGTCATATGTGTGTTGTACAGATGTTAACATCTGGATAAGGATAGTGATGATTGTTCTATCAGCATTCTCATTCTTCTCATGGTCTCTGTGACCTAGATACTCAAAGCTGCTGTAGATGTGTCTGCAGAACAGATGTCTGATGAACAGAGCCGAGGCTAAGCTAAGATAACTGTTTGTGTAAACCTCATAAGGAGGCCTTCGATCTATCTATGTTTCACTGTGTCTCTGACCTGTTCTTCCTCTTAGTCTTCTGGCTACAGCAGAGAGACTCTGCATCACCTTCTACTCTGTTATTAAACAGAGAACATGTGTTGAAGCACTTCCTCCTGAAGCTGTCAGATATCATTTGGACATTGTGAAGACTGGTTGGGATGATCATGGCAGCACTCTGTGCAGACAGATGTGATGTTGTGTTGCTCCTCCATGATCATGTTCTATAAACTATCTCAACGTAAGTCATCGGTGTCTCTGAGTCTTCTTCATCTCTCCTGCACCTGTTCAACAACAGGTGGAGAGTCGGGCTCATATCTCCAGCTGCTTCTGTCACACTCAACTCAACTCTTTCATCATGTCTTGACCTCACTGTGTGTTTCTGCTCTGTCTCCATCCTCCATCCGTTTGCTCTGATTTGGTGATCCAGTCTGACCTTTAGTCTGGATAAAATGCTGCTTCTGGGTGTTTCAGATGTTCAGGCAGAGATCTGGTTGTTCAGGATGTTTGGATCCAGGATGATATAAATATCCTACAGTAGGCTTCACTTCTCACAGGAAGTTACCAAGATGTTCATTACGCTTAAACTCTTCCTGAAAACAGCCAGAAAACCTGCTGTAAATCCACAAATACCAACAAAGCATTTCTCAAAGTCTAGTTTCAGTTCATCATTTGAACCTTTTGGTAAACCCCGGGAGGAGAGAGGAAACGAGGAGAACATGCACACTTCCCCTTTGATAAGAAGCCGTCTCTAATCACATCCAGTGAGGTCGCCACTTTGTCTTGTTTTCTTTGCCTCCTTTTTCAGACAGCAGGAACAGAACCAGCATGGACGACTGATTCAAAGCTTCTGCAGAAACAGTGAAACGGCATGAACAAGGTAAGAGCCACATGGAAAGTGACATGAGTCTTGACATGTTGGGAGTAAATAGTGCTGCTCAGCTTGATGAAGGCAACAGGACAGAGATCAGCAGATAACAAGGAGGTTGACAATAACAGCCAAGTTTTCATTGAAGAAATCAGGACTGCTGACTTTGTTTGGGTCACTACTCTACTAAATAAAGAAGACAACCACGGTGAGTAGAGCTCGCTGTGTGAAAGGATGCCATCACAACCAGATGAAGAGAAACTAGTTTTTAAATCAGGAGCGTTTTCCTGAAAAGTTTCTGGGCTACAAGTTAAATTCAGCCATTGAAAGTCAGGAAAATGCATTTCCAGCTAATAGCAAGAGCTTTTTTTTTCTTCAACAGTATGAATCCTTGTAATTAGAAGTATTTATTTCAGTAACTAAAGCTCTAGAAACATACACATTTTATCCTGTTCACATATTAAAAAAACAAAACAGGATGGTACAAACATGTTATTTTATTTCTCCTGTCCACCTGCTTAGAAACGAAATGATAACCAGTTAATGTTGTTTTATTGATGAACATGTGCTGCCTGCCTGTGTGGACCTACCTGTCCTGTCAGCTGTAGCAGTCATGGCCTCTCTGAGGACAAAGAGCTCAAACTAACTCTGCTCCTGTGTGTCCTGGTGACAGGTGAGGAGACCTGCTGGCTGCTGACACCTGCTGGTTCACATTGGAACTGAGTCCGGTCTGCACAGGAGCTGTTTGAGGCTCCTCAGGTAGCAGCAAACGTAAGTCAATGACTGTGATGTAGAGACTTGTATGTGGTATGTAAAGACTGATTACTTTGCTTTATCATGTAGTGTGAAGAATTGGCAGACACTTGGCTTTCATTAAGTGTAAGACCTTTATTAAAGCTTGAAAGGAGACTGAGAGACACCATCTTGCAGCCTCTTTCTGATTGATTGATTGATTGGCTGGCCCAAACAGTGGCCTCTCTGGCATCTGCCCAAATTCCAGATTAGCAGTCCGTCACTGGTAACAGGTAGAACTACAAATGATATGAACACATACTCTGTTGATGAAGTGTTTACACTTTAGATTAGGGGGATGCAAAAGCACTTGTAACTGATTAGTTCATGAATATTTCATAATGAACTATTCAGTTGTAGAAGACTTTTGATATGTTAATTTAGTATTAACTAATCATTTACAAAGGTTTATTAATGTTTTGTTCAACATTTGTTCATCATTAACTAATGTCTTATAAAGGACTTACTAATGATTGTTATTATAAAGTGTTGCCAATTATTCCTGATAATCATTAATAATTATGGCATTTAACACCCAAACTCCCAAATACTGTTGCACTACATATCCAAAAAAAAAAAAAAAATCCATTTCAAAAGTTGCTGTTTGTGGGTGGAGTTTGAACAGTTTTTGTTATTTGTTTGTATGTTTGTTTGTTTGTTTGTTCAGGGTTGAAGTCAGAGCCGGAGGTCCTCTACTCATCACTGATGTAGACCTTCACACCAGACCAACCAGTGTTGTCCAGCCGGCCTGTGATTGGTCCCCATAGACCGTCACACCTCAGCACTGTCATCTGCTTCACTGCTTATTTGATATGTTGAAGCTAAATGAGACTTTCGCAGCTACAGAGAGAAAGACAGGTCAGATTTAGAGTATGTTTTAAGAGTTTGTATTTTTAAGTGAAATAAGAGATAAGTGAGATAAAGATTAATTGTTTAAAGGTTTGTTCATAACCCTTGTTTCATTCATATGTTTCTGTTGAACAGAGCCTCCACCGGTTCAGCGTCATATCTGACTTCACTGTTATTTAAACTATATTTATGTTTATCGGACTGTGTTATTGTTGTTGCAGCTGTGACTTAATATTTGTCTGCAGCATCAATAAACTTTGCACTCACTTCTTATTTTCCTGGTCTGCTTCTGTCGGTTCAGCTCAGCTGTCAGATGGAAAACTGGGCCTGTTCTGGTTTGGTTGTGGCTAACCGACACACACCTCCCTTCAGTGCAGATAAAGAACAAACTAAACCGCAACCGCAGACTATAAAGAGCCCGAGCATCGTTCACAGTCTGCACACACAGTCTGAGTTTGAAGAGCTTTGATTGTTCAGTCGGTGAACCACTGAGAAGATTCAGGCTGTAAAGTTTCTATCTTTATCATTTCAACACATTTCTTTTTTTTAAGAAATACACTAAATACACTCCTCCTCTGAACCGCCACCTTACCGTGGTGGAGGGGTTTGAGTACCTGAATGATCCTAGGAGCTATGCTGTCCGGGGCTTAATGCCCTTGGTAGGGTCTCCCAAGGCAAACAGGTCCTAGGTGACGGGTGAGACTAAGAGCGGTTCCAATGCCGCTGATGAAAGGAATAAAAACAAGGTCGTTCACGTCGCCCGGAATGGCGTTACCGGGGCCCCACCCTGGAGCCAGGCCTGGGGTTGGGGCTCGCAGGCGAGCGCCTGGTGTCCGGGTCTTAGCCCGCGGGACCCGGCCGGGCTCAGCCCGAAAGAGTGACGTGGGCCCGCCCTCCAGTAGGTTCACCACCCGCAGGAGGGTTCAGAAGGGGCCAGTGCCATGTGATTTGGGTGGAGGTTGTGGGCGGGGGCCCCGATGACCCAATCAGCAGTAATGCAGTCGTTGTATCGGTCTGTCATGGTGAAGAGCACTCGATTTACCGGTCAATTTACGTTCCTACCCTCACCTATGGTCATGAACTTTGAGTCATGACCAAAAGAATAAGATCCCGGATAAAAGTGGCCGAAATGAGCTTCCTCCGCAGGGTGGCAGGGCGCTCCCTTAGAGATAGGGTGAGAAGCTCTATCACCCGGGAGGAGCTCGGAGTAGAGCCGCTGCTCCTCCACATCGAGAGGAGCCAGCTGAGGTGGCTCAGGCATCTGTTTCGGATGCCCCCGGGACGCCTTCCTCGGGAGGTGTTCCTGGCATGCCCCACCGGGAGGAGACCCCGAGGAAGACCCAGGACACGCTGGTGTGACTATGTCACCCAGCTGGCCTGGGAACGCCTAGGGATCCTCCCAGAGGAGCTGGAGGCAGTGTCCGGGGAGAGGGAAGTCTGGGTGTCCCTGGTCAGGCAGCTGTCCTCCGCGACCCGGCCCCGGATAAGTGGACGAAAATGGATGGTTTATGTTTATGTTTCAGAGCACGTTATGACAGAATTATGATCTTTATTATTTCAACGCATTTCTTTTTTTAAGAAATAAACTAAATACACTGACTGAGATAAGAGTCTCATACAGCCCCACATCAAGACACCAGAACTGTCTCTTTAAATCACTTTGTTTCAGTCTTCATCACGTCTAAATACATCTTTCAGATGGCAGTGAATTGTTAGTTGTTTACTTCAACAGTTTGAGTCTCAAAGTTTTAAAATCCTCCAATATTTCACGATAAAAGTGGAGACTCTAGGTATTTAGGTGGGAGGGTATTTATGGGAAAGAGGAACCTGGACGACCACAAAGCTGCTCGCTGCCATTAAAACCAGTTGACACATTTCACCACAAGGACAAACACGTCAATGTCAGCTCGAGCAGAGTGTCGAGAGAAACCTCACAGCTTCAGGTCAGTTTACTGGACTCAAGAGGAAGCTGTCGTTTATGTAGAGCATAAAAAACTACAACATGAATAATCTTCAGATTAAAGGTCAGTCTGAGATGCAGAAAACGCACCGAGGATCTAAAACCATGAACATTGTTCTGTTGTTGGACTTAAGGGAAGTCTTTGTTCTGGTCATCAGTTCTGATGTGCAGTGTTACATAAACAGGGTGTGTCAACACACAGCTGAAGGGAACACACTGAATGATACTGAAGGATAAAGTCTGTTTAATGTGCAGCTCAACATTTTAGATACAGCAGGTCCAAAAGTCTCAGACCACATTGAAAACCTTGAATACTGTCACATAAACCTGGAAACATTCACAACGTTTGAGGATCCAGAAAGTAAATCAAAGCGTCAGTAAGTCAAAGAGGATCGTTCTCAGCGTCGGATCAGGACCGAAGGTCTCTAAAGAAACACTTTACAGAAAGTGGATCAGCTGGACACCATCAGAACATCAACACATCAAGCTGAGTTCACTGAGAGACAGAACAGCAACTTCATCACAGAGACAGAACCGACTCAGTGAACAACACAAGAGTCCAATCAGCAGTCGACCCGTCAAACTAGAAGGTGAGCAGCTCCACAGGAAGAGTTCTGGTGGGAACGCCACAGAGACGAGCCAATCAGAGGAGGAGGAGGGCGGGTCTCACAAGAAGAAGCAGCAGGATCCACAAGAACAGAACCTAGAAGGTGAGCAGCTCCACAGGAAGAGTTCTGGTGGGAACACCACAGAGACGAGCCAATCAGAGGAGGAGGAGGGCGGGTCTCACAAGAAGAAGCAGCAGGATCCACAAGGACAGAACCTAGAAGGTGAGCAGCTCCACAGGAAGAGTTCTGGCTCCTACGAAGGAAACGTGACTGAAGAAGAAGGAGAACACGTTGGATCAACTCAGAGGTGATGCTCTGTGGTGACAGCAGCCATGACATCATCGTACTCATCAGCCAATCCCTGCTCAGCCTGGGTGGGAGGAGCCATCTCCATGGAGACAGGCAGGTAAATTCCTGTAGGTGGATAGAGTGAGATAATTTATCAACAGCTGATCATCAACATCATCAACTGATTGATTGATTGATTGATTGATAGATTGTGGCATAACCTCTAACTGCTGCTCATAATTCTCACTGGCTATAGAAACATGCTGCTGTTAGCATGTAGCTCAGTTAGCTGAATGTGTCTGAATGTGTCTAACCTTTAGGTTTCCTGTTGGTGAGCCGTCTCACCTCTAGAACCAGAAGAACCAGTGGAACCAGAGAGAAAAGAGAGGATAGAATAGCAAGAACCATCGACCACACAGGGACAGGAGGAGGAGAGGGAGCTGAAGGAGAGGATGGTGAAGCAGGTTTCTCTAAAATGAACAAAAGATTCTGATCAACAACACAGAAATCAAATGAATTCATTCAGTCATTTTACTGTAGAGAGAAACGAGATCAAACTAAGAAAGTGAACTTGCTCCTGTCTGGTCTGTTCCTCTTGTTCTATGTCAGCCTGAGACCCACAAACTTTATATAGAGGAGAATAAATCAAATGATGGTTCAATGTTATAATTTAACAAGATGTCGAGGTTTTCCAGCTGTGGTATTAAAGTCAAAACTAATAAAGACATGTAAAGTTTTATCTACAACGTATGAAACATAGAAATGTTAAACATTGGATGCCAACACTGACTCTGGAGACAGACTGTCTCTGTCTCTGCTGACATTTTTATTGTAGACTTAAGTTGAACCTGCTGACCTGTGACAGTGATCCAGCTGGGTGGAGACTCTCCATCACTGATGATGTTACACTTGTAGAGTCCTTCATCAGACCTGGAAACATGGTGGATGGTCATGTGACCTGTAGGCTCAGTCCTGATGAAGGAGCCATCTTTATAGAAATCAGCTGAGAGGTTGGAGGTCTCTGTTGTACAGGTGAGAGTGACATCATCTCCCTCCATCACAGGGAGGACAGGACTCTGCAGGATCACTGCTCCACCTCAACACACAGACAAACATGTAATTCCAGTTGTGTGTTCCTGTTGTGAGTGTGAAGGTGATGACAGGATGCAGGTAGCAGCCTGTCACAGCTACACAACAGATAACCTCATGTTTCTACAGGTTAGATTAGCCTGTTAGCATGTAGCTACTGGTACATTGTACCCAGTGCTGCAGTGACCGGGGACATAAAGATTGTGGTGTCGTCTCGTCCTCTGCTGCAGTAGAACCGGGTCGTTGCAGGGCGGTTCTGAAGGCTCAGCTTAAAAAGACAGAACACAAACATATGTCCTCTTCATCATCTTCATCACTCTGACAACAGGACAGTATCAGGTGTTTGGTTGTGCTGGTCAAACTGATGAAGATGTTTTCTTCTTTGCTTTGTTTTGTCTGTTTGGTGCGATGCATTGAGCCCTCAGGGCCACCGTAGTGTAACATGCTCATGTGTGTACACAGCTCAGCTCAGCTCTAGTTCAAGTTATAGTCCCACAAGCACAGTTTAAAGAGCTTCACATGGAGATGAAACCCTGAAACACAACTGATGAACAACATGGACACCTGCTCATTTAATGCTGAATCCACAAGAAGCTCCAATCATTCAGAATTTGTCGTCGTGTTTCACAAAGTTTGTCGAGTCTCTCCTCACTCAACAACTCTTAAATCAGTACATTTGTTAAGGGAGTCTGGTGATGTTGTGATCAGTAGAAACAGACAGTGTGTTGACAAACGTGTGCTGCTAACATCGGTAGGTTAAAGTCTGATTTCACAGCATCAAACTCAGCTTGATGGATCCTCTGACTCACACAAGCAGTCTCACTGTCCTGTCCTGTACTCAGCAACACTTCATCACAACAATCTCTCTGGAGAAACATTTGGCACATGGAGCTGATTTATCATCTCTACATGTTGAACATAATGTCAGACTGACAGATGAACAACATGTTGAGGAGGCAGACTCAGTGCTCCACCCAGTGTTGTTGCCTCCTGAAGGTCACCTGTCTGTCTTCTTGTCTTTGTCTCTCTCAGGCTCAGCCAAAGTGAAAAGGTGAAAGACAGACTCAGTGTTGAGACCTGCTGGAGTTACAACAGCCTCATCTTACCAGTGACAGTGATGTTGATGCTGCTACTGGCTGCTCCGCCTGTGGACTCACACCAGTAAACTCCACTGTCAGATGGGAAGATGAAGCTGATGTTACAGTCAGAACCATCTTTTGTTCCCCAGCCAGCTCCACACGGACTCCTGGTGTCTTTACTCGTGTTCCTCGTCACCGTCAATCCATCAGAGCTGTCGTCCTCCTCACACCTCAGAGAGACAAACTCTCCTACAAACAGCTGAGATCTGTGAGGACTGATCTTCAGAGAGGCTGGAGGACGAGACAGAGAGATGTGGTTACAGATGATAATGGTCAGTTTGGACAGAAGTGTCTCTTCTTCCTCTTCCAGTCTCTGTAGACCTTGTTGACCTGCACTGATCTCCTCTGTGTTTCAGGCTCTGAGTCTCCTCATGTTTTAAATGGAACTCTCAGAGTTGGTGTCAAACACACAGCAGATGTGACTTCATGTGTCTCACATGTCAATATTGTTTCTGCACTTTCTCTGTCAGCTGCTGCATGGTGCTGCATGGTGTGCAGTCCTGCTTTCACAATGACATTTTTATAGCAGCACATTTCTCTTTAGCGTCCAGTCTGTGGACATCCAGACAGTCTTCACTCTTTTATTGTATGTGCAAACTATTTCCCTCCATAAACAGCGTCCTGAACACTAACTGTTCTATCAGGGACTAAATAACTCTTCATCAGTCACACAGGAAGTGTTCTCACCTTGGTGTGTGCAGCCGCTCAGCAGTGACGTCACAACTAAAGACAAAAGACACTCCGGTTGGTTTGAGAGGAAACACAGAGGAGGACAGTCGTATCAAAGAAACATCATCAGCTCGTGTTGTTTTTAAAGCAACAGTGTGAAAAGTGACGTCACAACTAAAGACAAAAGACACTCCGGTTGGTTTGAGGTTTAAAAATGTTCAAATGTCTGAAAATGTTGCCAAAAAAAAAGATCAAATAACACAATACACAAGTCAAATTACAGCTTTTCTTCGTAAATTTACTGACACAATGTTAGTAGATTTACAAATGTGTTGTTGTTAGACAACTTCTCTAAAATGTAATAAAACTATTAAAATGCACAATTTGAAATTTCTATATTTTAAATAACAGTAAAAGGTATTTTATAATATTGTTCAATCAATCTAAAACATGTATGCAAGTTATTCAAATTTAATGAAAACTATTGAAAAGTGTGATTCTCATGTATTTTACATGCATATTCTCTTAATGTGAAAAAAACACAAAACAACATGATGTAAGTGAAATAGTACTTTACAGTGTATTTATATAGTATGAGGGAAATTGTCAAAAGTCTCTTATTATTTTGATATGTTGTTCTCACATATAAAACTTAACAATACAGATACAACATCGTTAACATCATGTAAAGTGAAATCTTATCTTTGTTGACTTCTGACATGAGTTCCTTCTTGTGATAGTTATCTGGCTGCAGAGTATGAATTTATGTATTCATGTATTGTATGAGGTATAATGTGCTGTGAACATTAACATAAAGGAACTTAGATAAGGAGTTCATCCTGAGGACGGGTGGTGAAGCCTCTTCTGTGAAAGCTGATGTATGACACACAGCAACGGTTGTAGGGAATAATGCTTTACTGATATGGGTTATTACAAAAGATGAGGAGAGACAGCCTCTCTTCACTCATCATCCATGTGCTCTTGATGTGCGACTCTTGTTGCATCAACAAAGAACTTCTACAAAAAAAAATTGTGACGAACTTGGTCAACTCTCAACTGCACCAGACAAGCGACAGATTATAATCTGATTATTAGATTTTTTATTAGTTTGTTTGTTTGAGAGCAATTTCATGAACATTAGTATAAAACATACATAAGTAATAAATATGACTATTGATCGGTTCTGGTCTCGGCTGTGATCTGTTGTTGCGGCTGGTCTGAATTCAGTGTGTTCTCTTGTTGTTGGCTCTGTAACTCACTGCTGCTCTCAGAAACTCCAGACATGAACATTTAGGAAGCGTGCAGACGAACAGGAACACAGATGAAGTGTGTTTTACTCACCGAGCAGCCACAGCAGACATGATTCCTCCATGTTGAGTCCTGGTCATCTGAGCTCAGCAGCATGTAGCAGTCAGACCAAGTCCACCCTCCTCCTTCCTCTTTGCTGTCTGTCACTGTTTCTGTCACACATTTAGCAGGAAGTCAGTTTTCTGTCGTTTAGTGTGTTTGTACATACACAGAAACAACAGGGTCAGACAGAACTGATGACCTGTTATATATAGTTAGTGTATATTAGATATTATATATAGTTAGTATATATTAGATATTATGTATAGTTCATATATATTAAATATCATATATATAGTATAACTACACTGAAATCACTGTATTGTGACTCTACAATCAGCTCATAATCATCGTGTATCTGTGAGATATGATTTATGTTATTAACAGCATCAGACAGTCTGATGGAGTCAGAACCTCTCTCTGCTGGGCGGTTCCGTGTCTCTGACTACATCATGTGATGTACCGGTTCCCCTCAGTCAGCAGCCAATAGGACTCCATCAGGTCCAGAGTTCAGGTCCAGGGTTCAGGTCCAGGGTTCAGGTCCAGGGTTCAGATCCAGGTTTCAGGGCCAGGGTTCAGGTCCAGGGTTCAGGTCCAGGGTTCAGGTCCAGGGTTCAGGTCCATGTTTCAGGGCCAGGGTTCAGGTCCAGGGTTCAGGTCCAGGGTTCAGGTCCAGGGTTCAGGTCCAGGGTTCAGGTCCAGGTTTCAGGGCCAGGGTTCAGGTCCAGGGTTCAGGTCCAGGGTTCAGGTCCAGGTTTCAGGGCCAAGGTTCAGGTCCAGGGTTCAGGTCCAGGTTTCAGGTCCAGGGTTCAGGGCCAGGTTTCAGGGCCAGGGTTCAGGTCCAGGTTTCAGGGCCAGGGTTCAGGTCCAGGGTTCAGGTCCAGGGTTCAGGTCCAGGGTTCAGGGCCAGGTTTCAGGGCCAGGGTTCAGGTCCAGGGTTCAGGTCCAGGGTTGATCAGGACTCTTTCCTGCTGCCATGTTCTTGTTATATTACATTATGTGTGTTTGTTAGCTCCAGACAGCTGATGAAGGTAACAAAGACCAGAACCAGTGTCACAGTGAAACCAGCAGGGGGCCCTGTTCACTGTGAATGACTCACAGGAACAAGAGGAAGAGTCCTCTTGTTCCCTCTGGCTGAACTAACCTCAGGTAAAGACCAGCTTTTATTTTGAAGAGCTTCATCTTGTTCTAAAAAATGTGTCTGTGTGTGTGTTGGGTGCAGCAGCAGGTGTTGTTCTGGTTTGTTTGGCTGCTGTTAGACTTTTTCTTGTCAGGAAATCTAAAAAGACAAAGAGAAAAGAAACCAGAACCGTCTGCTGTTGAAGAAACAGGAGATAATCTCCTCTGATATGATCTGATCAGCTGACATGTCACAGACTGTTTACAGAATGTGTTTCCAACATGTCTGATGTTTCTCTCTGTAGGTGAGAGTTCAGGTAGTACTCAGGTGTTTGAGGCTCTCCATCAGGATGATCTGGTATCAGTAATGTTCCCCTTCATGAGTTGCCACCCTTACCAGGTGAAGGGGTTTGTGTACCTGTTGGCTCTGGGATCAGGATTGTCTGGAGCACTCAGGTCCTGGTAGGTGTCCCCCATGACAAAGTGGTCCCAGTAGAGGGTCAGACCAGACGCAACTAAACTAAATGTCCAGCCAGTGACGGACAGAGTACGACTGCATTATTGTTATCATGGTCTTAAAGTAGGTTTGTGCTTTGTGACAGTTTATGTTTTATGTATTTGAACCCTGACAAAGACAATAAAGTATTTTACAATCAAACTGAAGACAGAAACATGTGTGTCTGTTTCTTCATTCCTTCCATCGAGCTGTATCAGAGTCACTCTGTGGCTCACTGCTCAACCTCCATGTTCAACAACAGGTGGAGAGTCGGGCTCATATCTCCGGCTGCTTCTATCAGAATGTGTTTGTGATGAAAATAAAGGTAAGACAGTTGTTAACTGTATATTAATACACCACTTAGACATCACAGCGTGTGGGCTAACCAGAAGCTGACTTATAACTGTCTCTGTGCAGACAAACAGAAGAACGAACAACCAAAGTCTTTATATAAGAGGGAGACAGATAACGAGCTCTCGTCAGTTGCTAACCCTGTAGTGTTTTCTCTTCGTGTCAGTTTGATTTTATCCTTCATGTCTGAGACATGAGTCATTGAGTCACAGGAAGTGTTTGAGCAGGAAGTACCTGCCTCATCCCACAGGATCCAGTTTCACACACTGACAGTCTTATTTATTTAAGAGTTCAACATGACGTGGATTATACTTCCTAGCTGTGATCCAAGTTATACAGAACAAACTCTATCAAGACATTTCAATTGAAAACAGAGCTTACATGGAGTCTTGACAAATGCAGCAGCTGATTTAAGATGGAGTATCTATTATGAGCCGATGTGTCAGTCTGTACTTAAACAGTCTGGTTACCAAGGAGCGGTGGTTTGGCAGGATCTCTCAAGATTATACCAGTTGATTCTGATTAGGCTTTGATCTGATCTGCAAATAAATTGGTCCAAAGATTTCTGATCCTGAATATTCAGATTTAGTAATCCAGTCTGACCTTTAGTCTGGATAAAATGCTGCTTCTGGGTGTTTCAGATGCAGAGATCTGGTTGTTCAGGATGTTTGGATCCTACCTGAGAGAGCGATTTGAGGCAGATTGATATGATATAAATATCCTACAGTAGGCTTCACTTCTCACAGGTAGTTACTAAGATGTTCATAATGCTTAAACCCCTCCTGAAAACAGCCAGAAAACCTGCTGTAAATCCACAAATACCAACAAAGCATTTCTAGTTTCAGTTCAACATTAGAACAACTTATTAGAACAGGGGAAACCACGGGAGGAGAGAGGAAACGAAGAAAACATGTGCACCTCCCCTGTAATTAGACGCCGTCTCTAATCACATCCAGTGAGGTCGCCACTTTGTCTTGTTTTCTTTGCCTCCTTTTTCAGACAGCAGGAACAGAACCAGCATGGACGACTGATTCAAAGCTCTCGCAGAAACAGTGAAATGGCATGAACAAGGTAAGGGTTTTGTCATGTTAGCTTATTGTGTTACTTTGGGCTGGAGGTTACCTGTGGTTCAATTCAGTTTGTTTCAAGTTTATTTTCCATTTTGGCAGTTTAGGAGGAGACTGCGTGGCTGGTCCAGTGTCTTCCTATCTTTTGTTCCTATTGGCTGGGATTAAAAAAAAACTATTTTTTAAGTTTTCTCTGGTTTGTTTCTGGGAATAATTCAATAAAGCCTGTTTAATTGTTTACCTTATGTCTGGTGTGCTTCATGTGTTGCATCCTCCAACCCCTTTGAGCCCCATTGTTGACTTATCTCAATGGAGGCCGTAACACTGATAGAAAATATTTATATTGATATATAATATCAAAATTTGCTGCCTTGGTTTCAGTCATGTCATGTGTGGACCTACCTATCCTGTCAGCTGTAGCAGTCATGGCCTCTCTGAGGACAAAGACCTCAAACTAACTCTCCTCCTGTGTGTCCTGGTGACAGGTGAGGAGACCTGCTGGCTGCTGACACCTGCTGGTTCACATTGGAACTGAGTCCGGTCTGCACAGGAGCTGTTTGAGGCTCCTCAGGTAGCAGCAAACGTAACACGTCACTGCATTCATCAGTCATCCTTCAGTCAAGACTCACTTTGATTTACATTATATATTTCTGTCCTTTGTTAATGAATAATCTACTCATGGAGTTTGGTTTTCACTTGTTGTGTGGAAGCTTTCAGGTGTGTTTAAACTGTCATATTGTCTCTCTGTCAAAGCCACAGAGCTCTCAGTTCTCACAGGAAGTGAGCTGGTTTAGGTGCACTGACTGAAGCTTGGTGTGAAATGTTAAACTCACATCCGTTAGTGACACAATGGGACAAACATCAACACAATGGCTGCTCGGTGAGTACAATCTGATGAACAAAGTATGATGGAAAGGTCCGATTAGGATGAAGGTTAGGTTTCCATCTCAGAGCAGGAAGTAACATCATCTTAACTCGGCTGTGATATTCTGATAACTGAACCCTGGATGATGACTGATATCAGATCAATAAGGACCTGAGATCCCAGAGCATCAGAATCTGACCAGCTTCTCTCCAGCAGGAGCTTTAATGACCTTATAATCATGAGCTTCTTCATCAAGTATCAATAAGTGAAAGGTGCGGAGCACGTGGAGCACGAGGCTCTGCAGAAACATGTATTTAACATGTACAGGTGTGATGTTAGTATCCACACACACATACAGTTCATCTCCTCGTTGGATGGCTCTCCGTGTCTCTGTGTGAAATCTAAAACCTCACACCAACATGTCTCTCCTCCCTTCAGGTCTGACCATGATGCTTTGCTGCATGGCCACCCGAGGTTAGTGAATGTCGCCTCTGACAGCAACTGCCTGCTAACTAATGAGAGGAAAGTTACAGAGAAAACTCATCTTTCAACCAAATCATGACTTCTGAAGGAAAACAGTTCTTACTGGAGGTGTAATGATCGTCTCTTGATACCTGAACTTTGTACCGACACTCTGTATGTTAAACTACTGATGAGCTGTTGTTTATTGATCCTGGATGCTAAAATCTGTTAGTTTCATGCAGGTGTATGAAGTAACCAGGTCCTGTTTCTAATGAGTGAAAGATGTGGCATCAGATCGGTGCATCGACTGTCGTACTTCCTGATACTTATTCCAGTAGTTTAGGGATCATCAGAGGTGTTCCAACATGTTAGACAAACTGTAGAAACTATGGAGCTCCAACAGTCTGCAAACAAGAAAAATGTTCATGTTGTTTTAAACGTCACGCTGCCTCTCAGCTCGACATTCAGTTCTGATGTTAATAAAATCATTTCCCTCCAGCCTCTCTGAAGATCAGTCCTCACAGATCTCAGCTGTTTAAAGGACAGTCCATCTCTCTGAGGTGTGAGGAGGACGACAGCTCTGATGGATGGACGGTGACGAGGAACAAGACTAAAGGAAAGGTGTCTCAGTGTGGAGATTACTGGGGAGAACCAGCTGCTTCTTCATGTAACATCAGCTACATCGTCCCCTGGGACAGTGGAGTTTACTGGTGTGAGTCCACAGACGGAGCAGCCAGTAGCAGCATCAACATCACTGTCACTGGTAAGATGAGGATGAGGAGTTGCCCCTAAAATTCAACCAGCCCCTCACCGGGTCAGATACAGCAGCCTGGTCAGCAGCTCCATCCCTCTCAGTGTTGTGATGACTCCTCTAGTCCCACTTCTTGAAGCGCCCTGTAGTGCAAGTAACAAGAAAGGCTTCATGTCCCCTCAGAGTTGCCGTAGACAAGAGTTGTTGTTAATATGTGGGGAGAGGAAATGTGAACCCAGGACACGGTTAAACTTGTGACAGCAGTGCTACTTTTCCCGCTGTTTCTCCCAGCCATGACGTTTTTATACACAGTTTTCGTAGTTAGCCTCCTCGGCTAGTTGGCCAACGTTGTTTTATGCACATGAGGCTAAACAAAGCTAAATTACAGACATGTGGTGCTGAGACGAGGCTTTTAAACCTGACACAGGATGTATGTCGGTGGTAACTGGAGATAGGGTTAGCAGCGGCCACTACAGTGGTGCGCTAATTCACAACTGCTGCCTTACAACAACATTGAGGGGACATACTGCCTCAGTGTCACATGACATTTGGCAGACATCGCTCAAACCTAGTGAGAACATACACAAAGTAACTGATATCACGTACGTTACATCCTTATTTCAACCCAAAGTGCATAAAGCTAACATTAATAACAGTCTAAAGTCATGATGTGTCATAATGTGTGAAGTGCTTGTCAGCACAAAGTCAGACTGGACGTTGTATATTATGTATTATTGCTTACTGACTGGAGGAGGTAGGGCATCAGAGTTTGAAGCTTAACCTCCAGATTCCACCAGGCCCGTCTCTGCTGCGTTTCAATGGCGTTACAGTCGCCAAAGCTGATTACAGTCGTTCAAGACAAAACACAGAGCTGACTGAGTCGGACAGGAAGTTACACATAGAAGAAAAGACTTAATGCAGCCAGTTAATTTCAAAATAAGATACTAAATGAATAACATGTTTGTCTGTGTGTTGAGGTGGAGCAGTGATCCTGCAGAGTCCTGTCCTCCCTGTGATGGAGGGAGATGATGTCACTCTCACCTGTACAACAAAGACCTCCAACCTCTCAGCTGCTTTCTATAAAGATGGCTCCTTCATCAGGACTGAGCCTACAGGTCACATGACCATCCACCATGTTTCCAGGTCTGATGAAGGACTCTACAAGTGTAACACCATCAGTGATGGAGAGTCTCCACCCAGCTGGATCACTGTCACAGGTCAGGAGGTTCCCTGTAGACCCGTTTCCACCCAGCAGTCCGCTTCAGTTCAGTTCAGTTCAGTTCAGTTCTTTACAAAACTGTTTGAGTTCTGTTTTTTCATCACAGAAGGTTCAAAAAGTTATTTACTTACATTTACATTTAAGGCATTTAGCAGCATAGTCATGGAATTGGGGTTGATGACACACACTGGGCCCTGGTAGTCACCCGGCTCCATAATATAACTGGCAAAAATACAAGAATTTCATGCATCGGCCTACAATGGGAAAATGGTTCAATCTGGTGAAATACATCAAAAATGTCAAATATAACTACTTTTCTTCAAAATGGCATGCTGACATTACAGAATGCATGGTTTTATACTGTAATGGCAGTGAGATTAAAAAATTTGGTTTTAATGGAAGTCAATGGGGCATTTTTGGCCACGAAGGTGGTTAGAGGGAGTATTTGTTACTACATAAAATATACTAATGCAATCAAATCAATTTTGTTGGTAATCTTTGATATATCAAAGACTCTAATCACCACCAAAGCCCCATCAGCCTACTACTTAATATATGGAAAATAATACATTTTTTGTGGGTTTTTCATAGATAATTATAATATAACTGGCATTTAAAGGGTTAAAATCCTGAAAATTAATGAATATTTGATTATTTTGATCAGGTATGTATGAGTATTTTATGGCAGATTTTGTGTGTGTACATTTTTGCCACGAAGGTGGTTAGAGGAAGTTTTTTTAAGGAGGGCACAAGGGTTAATTAAGTTTAGTTTAACAGGCGCACAGATGAAAACAATCACCACGCCGGAGGTAATTAAAAAAGCATCTTCAGGGAACAATCAAACTGAACTGGGGGATTTTACAAGTGAAATAAAATTTTAAGAACTGAAGGTGTACAGGGGGGCGGGGCTTCTATGGGTTCAGTAAAGATCAACCAGATATAAAGAAACAAATGAAAATCTGCAGGAGTCCGGCTGACTTTATGCTCTCTGAACTCGGCCTGAGAATAATCACAGTTTCACTCAGTAGAATGAAACCTTGTGGTTACTAAGGGCTGAGGTCTACAGTGTGTCAGGGATAGACCTGAGGGCTGTGCCACACCTCTCTTACTAGATTCCACTGGATGCATGTCTGTAGTGTACGGTTTTGCTCCATCATCCGTCGCCTGGCAACCCCATCAACTCTATTTTGAGTCCGGCAAAGCGCAGCACTGCTGGACAGCAAGAGGAGGAGTTCCTGCGATAATTACGTAATCATGCACAACCACAGTTATGGGTATACGTTATAAACACAACAACAGAAAGTGTTCCCAACCGAAGGATCAGAAGAAGAGCTTGTATTTTTCTTTCTTTTGAGGTTTTAGTGCTGTTTTATTTTGAAACTTAACTGGATGTTATTTTGTTGTTTCGGTGTGTGACTTCCTGTCTGCTCTGTGCTGGATTCGGCTGAAGTGATGCTCAATGCTCCGGCTTCCAGCAGGAATACAAGTCATCCAGAGTCGGACCAAAAATGGATCTGGTGGACTCTAACCATCAGGCCTCGTCACTCCACATTTTAATTATGATATGAAACAAAGCAGTCTGCAGTCTGCACCAGATGCTGACAGTGTGAAGCATTGAGTGACTCAGCCTGTACTGAAATTACAGCCAACACTAAAGTAAAAACCTTCAGATGCTTTAATGCAGACTGAAGGTTAATGACATCTACAGGTATCAACTTTATTAACACAGTGGTATGCAAACTCATACACCAAGGAGGTACAAATGAATCAAAATCTATCACTAATTGTGATAAATAAACTTGATCACACAATAAGATATCAGATCTAGAGGTGGTGATACAGAACTGCAGGTAGTTTGGGTCAATATTCACTGTCTGACACTAAGAAAGATTAGAAATGATGAAGTTATCAACTAGAAATAACAAGATGTGGAGTAACAAATGAATTATTATCAGACAAACTCATCTCCCATCCACAGTGGGTAATGTTACAGAAGGCTCCCACATTAGGCCTTAAAGCCAACTGAACACATATGATGACAGTATGATGAGGTGTAAAATGTTCTCAGGTCAAACAGCTTCAAGCAGTCGGCCTGTTGACTGATCTTTGTCTCCTGGATATAACAAACAGAGGAAACATTCAAATTCTTAACGTATGTCAGCAGCTCCAGGTGACATTAAACAGCCTCCAGGTGTCACATGACACACAGCAGGACAGGAGGCTGCTAGCCATCACTACACCTTTATTCTATATTCTGTATTTGATTACAACAATTAACGAATGGTTGCATGAACATGTGTGAACTTATTAACATCCTCCACCCAGATAACATTCAGAGGGAAACGATGCACAAGGAAAGATAAAGACACAAATATACACATACTGTCCAATACTCATTAATCAAACATCACATAACTAATGAAGCAATGATAATAATAATACATGTACATGTGTATATACACACACTAACTAATGACTGATGATCTATTCTCAGTGTTTCAGGGGCCTGAAGCAGTGGAAGCTGCTCTCTGGGTCACTGACATGTACTGAAACCAGCAGGAGAGCGGAGCTGAAAGGAGTCTGGTCCAACATCAAGTTATCAGAACCTCCAGCATCAGTCTGACTGAGGACAGCTCGTCATATCAACGTCAACCTGTCAGCTGAGCCTGAACATCGTGTCTCATCTTCTCCAGCTTCATAAAGTCCAACATATCTCTGGTCCGCTGTACAAATGTTGGAGGATGAGTGATTGTAGCTGAAGCCAGAGCGAGCATGCAGCTGTCGCTCACAACATGTCGGGACTGTGGTGAAGTGAGAGCCCAGATCCAGATCCAGCTGTGTTAGTTTGACCTGGTGTTGGCAGTAAGAGGACGGTTAGATCAGCTACAGAACACAGAGGTTCCACTGAGGGCCCGTCCATGAATATTATAAATATGGTTTATCAGGTTATAGCAGGTCATGTGACCCAGAGACTCCAGATCAATGCTGGGTCGTTTCACTGCTCTTGATAATTAGGACACACGTCTATGTTATGGATTTTAGTGCTCGTCATATCTTATATGAATATTTGTTATCAAGTCAGCATTTTTCTCTCAGAAGCTTCCAGATCACTCAAAATGCCACAAAAGTCTTCTTATTGACTGAGACACAGCTCTGTTTATTGATTATAGCTCCTCATGTTTTTATCAATAACACTTTATTTTTATAATGTGAGCTGAACCGGGATGAGCCCCGTCCACTGAGCTGTCAGTCTACAAATGTAGCGTCTGTGATTGGGAGGAACCAGAATCCAATAAAAAGAGGTGTGTCTCATCCAACCAGGACTGAGTTTGATTCAAGAGGTCACATGACCTGGATGCTGCTGAAGAAGCTGCAGCTGATATCTATTTCAGTATTTCTGCTGTCGTCCTTCTCAGATGTAGTTTGTGAAACAGCTGCAGCTCTTGATACAGTCCAACATCATGGAGACAGTGAGACATTCACTGACATTAAGAAACACAAGGAGACAAGTTAACTGGAGGCCGACATCAGCCCTCAGCACCTACTGAACAAATATGATGACGTGTGAAATGTTCAAACAGCTTCCAGCAGTCGGCCTGTTGACTGAAGCTCTGTCTCCTGAAAAACATTACAATTCTTAACATAAGTCAACAGCTCCATGTAAATACACGTGAGACCAGTTAAAAGACGACACGTAGCGTAACAGGACGTTGGTCCTGATCACGACACCGTGTTTGTTTCAGTCCTGTCACGTGTCGCCTTTGTAGGAGATGAGAAATGTTTCCAGTTAAACAGAGTTCAGTGGATTCAAACCAACTGGAACTTGTATAAAGAAAATCCTTCTGCTCTCTTCCTCTGTGATATTCAGGGAGATGAAGGTTCAGTCAGCAGTTTGACTGCAGCAGTACTCTGAGTATGTTTCTTCATTAGACTTCAGGTCACATCGCTCACACAGTAGAAACATCTCTTCTCTTGGTTTGTCATGTATGCAGGATGTACATGCACACTGGTTAACCAGCTGGCATTCAGGGCGACACAACAGCGGCGTCCCTTGAATGCTGGGCCAATAGAATCAGGCCATTATCCGGTCTAGTGTTTTGTAGCCCCCCATGTGGCCAGCCATTTGGTTATAATGACCCACCTGGAAAACAGTTTCCCGGTGGCTTTTTGGTACCAGCAACCACTAACCTACTAAACACATGCCAATCCATGCCCAACATTATGGGATGCATCAGACGGGAGCTGACCGCAGTCTTAATGCTATGCTTTTTCTGTCCATGTCCAATTTCCACTGGCACCACATGGTAGCTGTGAATATCCCCATGCACGAACCTAATATGCACCTAGGATGCATCCACCAAAACTCCGGGGTAGAACCAGGTTCAGGTGGATTATAGACTGCATACACTGGGTAATTTCCAGTATATCAATGAACATCAATGAACAGCCTGAATCCACCATTGCCTGATGTATACCCCCTTAAATCCTTACCGGATCCCTGTATGTCCCCCTGGACCAGGGAAGTGTGTAGGTGGGTCAGTGAACCGGATCACCTAGTCGACATCCATGTGTGGGTGCTCCCGGCTGAAGCGTCCGGGCGGCCCGCACCTCCAGAACACCTGCTCCGGTGCTTGAGGAACCCCCTGTGGGTTGAGAGCAGCGCCTGTAGTGGCTGGAACCTGTGATGAAGAGAAAGCACAGGGAGAATTAGAGCGGAGCGAAGGGGAGGGCCGAGTGGGTGTGTGGTGTGGGCCAGGGGCTGCGGGCAGTACAGAACCAACGCCTGTGGTCCCCGGAGGAGAAGCCCATCCTGTCAAAGAGGGCTTTCTTTACGTCCTGGAAGTTCCCCTAAGCAGAAGCCGGCAGGCCGAGGGCTGCAGTCTGGGCCTCCCCGACAGTGAGGGGAGCAGCTGCACGTTCACCGCTGTCGACTTCAACATCTTGGGAAAACTCTGGGGGTCGTCCTCCGCAGCCAGTTTGTGCAGCACGACACCTGAGAGCAAGTGAGTAGAGGGAGATGGTGCCCCTGCCCCCGACTGAGTCAGCAGCAACTGCAGCGGCCGGATCTGCTTGTGGAGCGCCTCCAACTGCTGTCTATTCAGCACTGCCTGCTCCCGGTGCATCGCCGCAATCTCCCCAGCATCTGGCCCAGTGCCGTAATCGGCTGCAGATGCTGCGGCTCCGCCATCCTGTGCACCAGCCCGCCTAGTCACGTTGGGCGCCAGTGTAGCCTTTTCCGTGCTACCGTGAGTCCTCTTTGCAAGCACCAAGTTCTGGACTTTAGCCTCTTTTATTGCTCAAACCACCTCAGACACAGTAAGGGGGGTCTCGTCCTGCAGCTCCCCATGTGCTCTCCTGAGCATCTCCCCTCTGAGGTCCAGCATGCTGCTGCATATAAAGCCGCAACTCCACCACGCTTACCTCCACAGGCCTGATGTGATATTGTTTCATTTTAGAGCATTTATCAGACTCCTCTGTCCAGAGCGACTTAAAGTAATTCATGCATACACTGATGGTGGTGGCTGCCATGCAAGGTGCCGACCAGCACGGCAGAAGCAGTTTGGGGTTCAGTATCTTGCCCAAAGACAGTTTCACATGCAGACCAGAGGAATCGAACCAGAAACCTTCTGATAACAAGATGCTGGCTCTGCCCCTGAGCCACAGCTGCCCAGGTTAGTGGTTTCCCAAAATCCCTGGCTGGGCCGCTTGTTAAAATGTCCTTTGAGGTGATTTTCCTTGTACTGATACCATTTTATGTTTACTGATCACATCTGAGACGTTTTGTGTTATATAATCTTGATTATGCTTTACACCATGTAACTTTCATGCCTGTTTGCAGGTTGTAAACTGCATGAAACAGAACTTCCACACAGCTGTAAGTTACCTGAAGCAAGTCAGAATTAATTAGGCTCATGCAATCGTTCACTTACTGAAGTTAGCAAGGTTGTTGATTTTTCATCACCACCTCATGTGTGATTATATCAGCCTGTGTTGTGTCTTGTGGCACTAATGTCTATCCCGGAGAACAGGAAGACAGCGCTCACTGCATTAATGCTTATTGATATGCTGGAGGAAGAAACACAACCCACTGAAAAGAAAGATCAATAAATCCATCAATAAATGAATAAATAGCTGTTTGTTGCCATCTTGTGACATTTGTATGAAACTGTAGCTTGATGTATGATTGTGTGTGATGTTGGACAGGCAGTTAGTTGGACACTTGGTTAGAAGTCATCCTTGATTTGAAGGCTTTATATAATAATAATAATAATAATAGATTTAATTTATATAGCGTCTTACAGGGTACCCAAGGACACTTAACAAAGTGGAAATAACATATATGAAAACAAACAAAACAAAGAATAAATGGAGCGCCTGTCAGTCAGTACAGAGGGAACAGCCGCACAGACGCCAATACCGCCGTCTACACCGCAGGGAACAGCATCCTTGGTCTAGATGTGAACTTGCATCTGGAGGCTCCGTGCACACAGCAGGGGGCGACACAGGAGACCCAGAGATCCAGCCCCAGCTACAGAGACCGGGGCGAAGCGACAGCAGAAGTCCAGGAGCTCCAGCGCTGAACAACCACAGACCCCACCAGCAACGGCAGAGCAGCGACCATCCAACATCACCGCGAGCTGGGAGAGGACCACAGCAGCAGAGGAGAGTAACAACGGAGCCAGCTGGTGAATAACCCCAAGGTTGTGGTGGAGGGAGGACCAGCGGCGCAGCGATGGACAGCCCACAGAACATCGAGTATGTCTGCTTATAAGTTAGCATTGTTATGCTAACAGCTGAGCGGTGAGACTAACAGCTGATCAGCGGAGAAAAGTGAGTCCATGGAGCTAGTTCTTCAGGTGTGCAGGCTTCAAAGGTAGTAGTACAGCCTTAGGCTTGTAAAGACAACTTGGCTTTCTTCTTTTACCAGAAAAAAAAAAGTTTTTGTCACAGATCAATAAGCGGCGATATTCACGCCAGTGTCCTCTCGCATCCGGGTTGCCATGGAGATATGGTGTTATGCTCACTGACCAGGGGACACACAGACACTTTATCAAGACTCTTCATGACACTTGTTTTTACTCTAACTGATGCTGTTGAAATGTGCCTGAAGGACAATATCTGTAATAAAAGCTATTTAAATGTGTCATTTTATCACTGTCAAAAGTACAAGAAACACAAAAGCAACGATGTTCCAGTAACAAGAAGAAACCACATCATCAGACACTGAGACATGCACTGTCTGACATTAAGAAAGATTAGAAATGATGAAGTTATCAACTAGAAATAACAAGGTGTGGAGTAACAAATGAATTATTATCAGACAAACTCATCTCCCATCCACAGTGGGTAATGTTACAGAAGGCTCCCACATTAGGCCTTAAAGCCAACTGAACACATATGATGACAGTATGATGAGGTGTAAAGTGTTCTCAGGTCAAACAGCCTCCAAC